>NC_043702.1:92019022-92090580 GCF_006229205.1 Suricata suricatta | reverse complement strand
TACACAAAAATAAACTCAAAATGACTGAAGGACCTGAATGTAAGACAGGAGACCATTAAAATCCTAGAGAAAGCAGGAAACAGCCTTCTTGACCTCAACCGCAGCAATTTCCTACTCGACACATCCCCAAAGGCAAGGGAATCAAGAACCAAAATAAACTATTGGGACTTCATCAAGTTAAAAAGCTTCTGCTCTGCAAAGGAAACAATAAAAAAAAAAACTAATAGGCAACCAACGGAATAGGAAAAGATAGTTGCAAATGGCATATCAGATAAAGGGCTAGTATCCAAAATCTATAAGGAACTCACCAAACTCCACACCCAAAAAATGAATAACCCAGTGAAGAAATGGGCAGACCTGAACAGACACTTCTCCAAAGAGGACATCCAGATGGCCAACAGACAGATGCTCAGCATCACTCATCATCAGGGAAATACAAATCAAAACCACACTGAGATACCACCTCATGCCAGCCAAAGTGGCTAAAATGAACAAATCAAGAAGAGACTATAGATGCTGGAGAGGATGTGGAGAAATGGGCACTCTCCTACACTGTTGGTGGGAATGTAAACTAGTGCAGCTGCTCTGGAAACAGTATGGAGGTTCCTCAAAAAACTATCAATAGAACACCCCTATGACCCAGTAATAGCACTGCTGGGGATTTACCCATTGGATACAGAAGTGCAGATTCATAGGGGCACATGAACCCCAATGTTTATAGCGGCACTTTCAATAATAGCCAAATCATGAAAAGAGCCTAAATGTCCATCACCTGATGAATGGATCAAGAAGATGTGGTTTATATATACAATGGAATACTACCTAGCAATGAGAAAGAATGACATATGGCCATTTGTAGGAAAGTGGATGGACCTTGAGGGTGTCATGCTGAGCGAAGTAAGCCAGGCAGAGAAGGACAGATAAAATATGTTTTCACTCATAGGTCTAACAAGAGAAAACTAACAGGACCATGGGGAGGGGAAGGGGGAACAAGACTTAGGGAGAGGGAGGGAGGCAAATCATGAGATAGTCTTGAATACTGAAAATGAACTGAGGCTGAAGGGGAAAAGGGAAGGAGGTGATGGTCATGGTGGAGGGCACTTGTGGGAAAGAGCGCTGGGTGTTATATGGAAACCAACTTGACAATAAACAATATATATTTATATAAAAGAATAAACTTCATTTGGTTTTAATGCATTATCTGTTTTATATGTCACTGAATTACTTTTGCTACTATATCTATACTATATTTTTACATATAGATTCATGCTACAGATTGGCCTGTACTTTCCCTTTCTTATAACTTTTGTAATTAATTTGGGTATCAAAGTTATGCTGGGCCTATAGAAAGACTGGAAAGGTTACCTTCTTTGTTGAAAGAGTACACACAACATTGGAGTTATTATTTCCTTTGATATTTACTAAAATTCACCAAAGAAACCATCTGGGTCAGGAATATACTTTGTGGAGATGTTTAAAATAAAACAGTTAATTTCTTTGGTAGATATATAGTATTCCTATTACTCTCTTATTGTGCTGGTTTTAGTAAGTTATATTTTTCAAGGAATTTATTTATTTAAATTGGAATAAAGTTATTTATAATGTCTTCTTTTAAATGTATGTAGGGTCTGTACTAATGTCTATTTATTACTATATTAATCTTTTTTAAATCAGTATTGTCAGAGTTTTATCAATTTGATTCATCTTTTTTGAGAACAAATTCTGATTTTATTGATTTTTTTAATTTTGTTTCCACTTTTTATAAAAATAATTTTGGCAATGAGCTTTCATTTTTTATTATTTTCTTTCTTCTCTCTTTGAACTAATTTTGTATATGTGATATTTTGTTTTGTTCTGTTTTAAAGATAGAAACTTGAATCAATGACATACATAATTTTATTTTACTTCTAATATACATATATTTAAGAACATAAATTTTCCTGGGGCACATGGCTGGCTCAGTCAGTATAGCATGGAACTCTTGATCTCTGGGTCATGGGTTCACTTGCCACATAAGGTATGGAGAGCCTACTTAATAAAAAAGAAAAAAATATATATAAACTTTCCTCTAGGCATTGCATGAATTCTTTCAGTTTTTGTTAATATGACTACAGGTTTATCTCACCTTTATATTTGAAGGACATTTTTTGATCATTACAGAATTCTGGGTTGGCAGTTATTTCCTTGATTATGATTTAGCTGTTTTCCACGTTTTGATAGGCCATATATTCATTACCATTTAATTTAAAGTATTTTCTAATTTCAGTTCTTTCTCCTTCTTTGATTTGTGGGTTGCTTAGAATTTTATCACTTAAGCTTATTTAGTTTTTAAAGGTTTGTTTATTTTTGAGAGGGGGTACAGAGAGAGGGGGAGACAAAGAATCCCAAGCAGACTCCACAGCTGTCAGTGCAGAGCCTGACTTGGGGCTTGAACTCACAGTGAGATCATGACCTGACCCAAACCAAGAGTTGGATGCTTAACTGACCAAGCCACTTAGGCATCCCTTATTGCTTAATTTTAAACAGTTGCTGCTTTCTTAGTTAGCTTTGGTTGTGTGTTTTGAGAGTAATTCCAGTACACTCAGACAGCATACTCTTAATGATTTCAATCCTTTGAAATATATTTTAGGTTGCTTTACAACACAGCATATGGTAAATCCTAGCAGAGTTCCATGTGCATTTGAAAAGCACTGTGTATTCTGTCCTTGTTGGATGCCGTAATATATACTATATATACTATTACTATATACTATTATATATATATACACACACACACACACACACACACACACACACATATATATCCTAATCTATTAGATATTTAAGATATTTTTAGTTTTTTGCTATTATAAGTAATTATACAATATACCTTTCTATAAATGTAACTTTTTGTTCTTATTGAATTATGTCCTTAGAGTAAATTCTCAGGAATGGTATTACTAGGTCAAGACTTAGGAATATCTATATGGCTTTTTTCCCTTTATATAATATTGCTTATTAAAAGTATTGTATCTAACTAGTGTTAGTTATGATGCATGAAATCACCAAATACCCACAGTGTTAGGTGCTGTAACTTTTTTGTTAATAATGTGGATGCTGAGGTATAATTCAAAGTTGATGGTAATTTTTCTGTCTCTGTTAACTAGACAAGATAAACTTTTACAAGTGTTCATTTACTATTTCAATTTCCTCTCATATAAATTGCTATGCATCTGTTTTACAATCTACTGGGAACTTTATATTTTTAGAATAAACTTGATGGGTAATTTTATAATATCAGTTTGCCCTTGGCTTACATATTTGTTGTGAACATTTTCCCCATCTATTATCTTTTTAATTTTAGCTTTGCTATTTTTCACCAATCATGTTCAGTTTGTGTCAGTTTGGATCTATTCATTTGTTTATGATTACTCTTATCACTTCAAAACTGTGACAATGTTTGATTCTTCCCAAACTGCGTATTTCTTTTTTTCTTCTTCTCCAAAAGTTTCTCTTAATGTATTATGTATAGCAACACTGTCCAATAATAATATGATATGAGCCACATATGAGGTTGAAAACTTTCTTAGTCACAGACAGAAAGAGAAACAAAATGGGTGCCATTAATTTTAATCACATACTATATTTAATCCACTTTCCAAAATATGAGCAGATTTTGCTTTGCCTGTTTCAATAGGCATGAATTTCAGTTACTACTGTTTAGTTTAACAATATTAGTTCTACAATAACACAGTCCAAATTTTAGTTAATATTAAGGGTGAGTACTTATGTAAAATGCAAATTTTGCTGCCAGACTGAAGTCCACAGATGACTACATAACCAACAAGCATATTTATCAGTGACCAGTCATCTCATTTCTCTCAAAGTCTTTTGGGGACAGGTGGCTGCACATCTATTCAGTTCATGCAGAGACAGCAAAGTGCATAGTTGTGTCGGCTTCTTATATCTCAGTGGTAAAGCCAGGTGACGTTTTACTAAAAAGGAATAATCAGAAGAGAAAATTGGCCAACAAAGGTGGAAGGGCAGTGAAGAAACAAGCAAACAGAAGTGGTACTGCTGGAAGTGAAAGTAGGTGTGATACAAAGACAGATGACCGGGGCAAGATGCCACTTCGATGCTTAAGAGGCTCTCGATGTTCTGCTGGAAGAACCTAGAGAAGCAAACTTGTCAACACAGTTTAGTGAAATTTTCAGAGATTTTTCACAACATTGGGAATGTAAAGGATATCAGAAAGGACTGGAACCATTCACCAAGGCTCAAAAGAGACACTTGCTCTGAATTAGAAGTTATGCAAGAGGAAAGCGGCAAGCATTGTTCAAACCAAAGTTCAGACTTTGATAAGTTTATTACAAAGAAAAAAGGTTACTTTAATTCTCATGTTTCTAATATCTTTAAATTACTTTGTACAAAATAAATTAATTTTGCTATGATTTTCACTTCTGCAAACGCTGATGATGGATAGTAAGAATTTTTCACGTTTGGGGGTACTTGGGGGGCACAGTTGTTTAAGCATCTGACTCTTGGTTTTGGCTCAGGTCATAATCTCATGACTCATGCGTTCAAGCCCCTCATCACTTGGGATTCTCTGTCTCCTTCTCTCTCTGCACCCCTCCCGCTTATGCTCTCTCTCTGTCTCAAAAATTAATAAACATTAAAAAAGAAGTTTCATGTTTTGACAAAACTTTTAAAAAGTCACATAATAATCATAGTTTCCCCCACTGATTAGTTATGATCATTTGCATAGTTTCAGCTTTTGCAGTTCCTTTTATGGTTTTGCTCAGCCATGCAGAGCAAGGGCTGCCTGTATTATCATTTTAACAAATAATCAACATAGAAGTTTAAGATCTGTTATCTTTTTTCATAATAAGTCTTCAAATCACATTGTGTCTTTTGCATTCACAGAGCATCTCAGTTCAGACTAGCCACATTACAGGTGCTCAATAGCAATGCAGGCTATTAGCTACAGCATTTGACTACTTGAGTCTAGAGTATTCTTTCCTTTCAAGCCGGAGTTGAAAAGTGTTGGAATTGGTTGGAATGCAAGTAACTGTCTAGAAACTTGCTGTCCAAACAAATCAAAGTTTAATATGGGGAACAATAAAGAGATACACTTTCTCCCGACATTACTTCAACTCCCTCTGGAAGAAAGGCTGAGAAAAGAAGTCTTGAACTGTCCCCATAAACTCATTAGAATCAGTCTTGTTGGAATAATATGGGGCAGTAGTAGGGGGAGGGAGAAGAAAGAACTAGTCTTCCAGGGAAAATACTGGCTCCTTGGTCCCCCACGCGAGCTGAAGCAGCTTGGCTCATCTAGTCTCCAAGGCGATTTGTAAGCGTGTTGGGTTAGCACATTATCTCTGAAATATCACATAGAGTCTGAGGGCCTCCGAATAGTGAGTAATCCTCTTGGAGTTTTGAAAATACTTCTACAAGTTAGTGAAGTCAGCAAATTATTTATTTGATTTCCTCCTCAGTTTCCCATTCTGGAAATTCCCAGCAGCCTAATAGGAATGGCAACAACACCTGCTTGGCTTGTTGGGTTGTAGGCATCTTTCTTCCTAATGTCCCCCAAATGACCGCCTGCCTATTATCCTAATATCTCTAGATTTTTCCTGTGTGAACAAGATTACAACTTCTATGCCACTTTCTATCCCAGCTCCATCTGGGACAATTGGCCCATAAATATTTGTACACAGTTAACATGTGAATTTAGATGCAAAGTTTGGGTGAGCACGCACACACTCAAGCTACTACACTCTCTAGCATATTCCTTATTCATAAGGAAACGAACGTACCAGTGAGGTTTAAAGCACACTCTTTAAAAGCAAAACTGAGTTCAGAGTTCAATGCTATCACTTACTAGATATGTAATCTTGAACATGTTAAATATTTTTGTGCCTCAGTATCCTCATCTATAAAATCAGAATAATAATACCTCCAACCTCATACAGCTGATAAAGGAATTGAATGGGGATGCACCTGGGTGGCTCACTCAGTTAAGCATCTGACTTCAGCTCAGTTCATGATCTCACAGTTCGTGGGTTCGAGCCCCGCATTGGGCTCTGTGCTGACAGCTAGCTCAGAGTCTAGAGCCTGTCATCGGATGTTGTACCTCCCTCTCTGACCCTCCCCCACTCATGCTGTCTCTCTCTCTCTCTCAAAAATAAATTAAAAAAAAAACATTAAAAAAATTTTAAGGAATGGAATGGGATCATGCAGTTAACATGCTTAGTTAATGTTTGTCACACTGTAAATGCTCAATTAAGAGCCATTCTTCAATATTGGCATTGCTATTCTTGTCATTATTTTACTATTAGTGTTATTCTTGCTGTTCTAACTTTTGCTCGAAAAAAGCAAAAAAAAAAAAAAAAAAAAAAAAAACGAAAAAGAAAAAGTGGTATTGGGTAAAGATGTGTTTGGGCAAAGGGCATCCTGGCAGAAAATCGTACACTACGCCAACTATCTGCACGCCTTTTCAGAAAGCCCCTCCCCTGGTGTATCTTCCCGTAATCCTGATGCTTCAGAACCAATCCCTCCGCCCCTTGGAAGGGGCCCCACCCGCACCCGCCAAGTATCTTCTCTCCTCTACTTCCTTTCTTTGGTTCCAGCCTCCCAGCTCTTTTTAGTTTCATTTGACTTCTACTTGGGCTCATTGATACCTCCATATGGTACAAAATGTTAGAGACATGAACAGGCAACCATAATATATATGTCTCTCATCTCTCTCCTCTGTATCCAGATCCCCAAGACAACCACAGTCACAGGGGATATTCTGTGCATAGACAGCAAATACACACATGCGTGTTTTCTTTTTGAAACCCCTACACTTTGCTTTTTCATTTTATAAAACTTAGAGATATACCATACCAGTGCCTTAAATATTGCCTGATTCTCTGTAACAGCTCTATTATTTTCCATGGAATAGATATACCATAATTTATTTATCTAATCCCCTAAAGATTGTTTCAATATTTTATCATCATAAATAACATTACAGCAAGTAGCTATGTACACGTATCGTTTAGATACATTATCTCAATATTTTATTATCATAAATTATAAAATCACTTCAATATTTTATTATAAATAATGCTGCAATAAGTTACTATGTATTTATGTAATCTTGTACATCTGTGAGGTAAACTCCTAGAAATTACACATACAGATCAAAGTGTAGGTGCATGTTTAATTTTTGTAGATTTGGCCAAATTAGTCTCTATGAAGGTTTTGCCAATTTATAACCCCACTAGTAATGTAAGAAAGTGTCACTTTCTCCACACACTCAACCCATATAGATTGTGTTCAATTGTATGACTTTTTCATGCTTTTCTTTAAGCAGAGAAATCTCAGCCTACTCAGTACTGCATCTCTCTGATCATATGTTCTTATAAAAAATGTTTTTGTCTCTTCTACATTTTCCTACAGTGGACTCTTTGCACTGTACCTGTGGCATCTAGGCTGTCTTCTGTCCCTAGCTCCAGATGCTCAATCCTCCTTTTCCCCCTCTGTACTTGTGAGGATCTCCTCCACAATGCTCGTAGGACCTGCATGGTCTAGGTCAGCCCATCTGGGGCTGGAAACTTCTAACTGGCCTGGGATCAAATGGCTTAGAGTGAGGCTCCCGTCTCCTGCCCCGAGACTGAAGTACCTGCCAAAAGAGGTATAGGATAGCCTTCACCAAATTTATCTCCTTGGTGATTTGGCCAGACGCCGTTGACTGTCATGGCACCTCTCTACCTGGGAATACCAGACATCCCTGAAAAATGCAAGAACAACTGCATGAATCAACACGGATAGACCCCAGGGATGTATGCCAACCTTAAAAGCAAGTCACATAAAATCATGCTGCATAATGCTGTCTATTAAGTACTAAAATGAACAACCCAAATGATGTAATGTTTATTAATATATACATGTCTGATAAAACTATATAAATCATAAGAGAACAATAAATACAAAATTCAGGATTGTGGTATTCTGGGGGCAAGAGGAGTAGCAAGGATGATCTGACCCAGAGTGTCAGCACTGCTGGGGATCTTCTCTTTTTTTTTTTTTTAATGTTTTATTTGTTTTTGAGAGAGAGAGAGAGAGAGAGAGAGAAAGGGAGAGATTGAAAATGAGTGGGGGAGGGCAGAGAGAAGGGAGAGTATAGAAGATCCAAAACAGGCTCTGTGCTGACAGCAGATAGCCTGAGGCAGGGCTCAAGCTCACAAACCTCAAGCTCAGGATCTGAGCCAAAATCAGACCCTTAACTGCCTGAGCCACCCAGATGCCCCAAAGCTAGTGATACTCTTTTGTTTACTTTGCGTGGTAGATTTCTGGATGCTTATTTTATTCCTCTTAATCATTTCTATGCTACTTAAATCTTTTTGTATATATAACTATTTCATAATTTTAACAGAAAGCTATAAAAATATAAATTAGAAAGATGATCTTGACATATTAAGGGAAAGCAGAGAACAAAATGTGTACATTACTATCCTTCCTCAAATGGGACACACACACATGCACACGTGCATGCACGCACACACAAATTCTAGATAGATATTGACCACAGTGATAATAATGGGTATTTAGCTTGTGGAATTATAATTTTTAAGACTTCTCTTATTTTTCTGATATGTATTTCTGATATGTATTGTTTTCAACATACATATCTTTTGTAATAAGAACATATTTTGAAATATTTTTAAAATAATGTGCCAAGTACCACTACCCATTATTTAATAATAGCAAACACGTAACTGTGCTCACTCTATGCCAGGTTCTGTGTCAAGGGCATTACAAGCATTTTCTTATTTGGTCTTCATGGAAAGTTGGGGTAATTGGCAATAATATCCCAATCCTGCTAAGAGAAAACAGAAAGCCTGACAGGTGGAGTAACTTGCTAACAGACACATAGATAGTCAGTGGCAGGGCCAGAACTCCACTCAGCCTGTCTTCCTGTCAAGCATGTGGTCCTGGCCAAGCTGTCATACAACACTCACTGGCCAAGGGAAGCCTGAAGGAGTTACACAATGCCAAACAGTGTTAAGGGTCTGGGATTTCACCTTATGTTTCAAACTAATAAGCTAGCCTGTTGCTTTTTCATGGATATTTGCAGAAGACACAAGACTCATGGGTCAGAGACAAGTCTTTGGCAGTCACAACCAGTAAAATATGAGCATTCTGTTGGTTTGTATCTTTCCTCGTGCCCCCCAAGTACCACAGGGTGGCACACATGGGCCTTGATGAATGCCCCCCCACACACACACACGGTGGGCAGCGCAACAAGAAAGGAACACTGGAGGATCCACCATGTTCACAGCAAGCAGAAGCAACCTGCTCTCTAAGACAGACTATCTCATTTTTCAAGTGGCTTGTTGCCAACACAGTCCTGAGAAATATCTCAAGAAAAGATCATTTAGCTCCTTGCATACCTAGCAACAAGGGGCAGGGCCCACGGCAGATTGCTCCCCAACATATAATCAAGACTCTTTGAGCTGCAAATTATAGAAATCCAGCTCAAACTTGTTCAAACAAAACAAAAAAAAGGATGAAGGAAAATGTATTGACTTAAAACTCCTCTCTCTCTTTCTCTCCTTAAAAATCTTTTTCTCTCTTTCATCTCCTTTCCTCTACATTGTCCCCACTCACTGATAAGCAATAGGCATTCTCTTTATTATACAGGTGGGCTACCTGTAACATCAGCCCCAAACCAGAACATGCCTTGTTCCTGCCCTTGTAACAGAAGTCCTGGAGTCAAGTCTCAATGGCTGTTTGGTCTGCGTTGGATCCCATGTCCATCCTAAGCCAGTTGCTGGGACCAGATGAAACAGTGCTCTGAGTGCCCATTCCTGGGTCCCTTCTATAGCCAATGGTGGGGCCAGTCCTACTTTAATCATCAGGTGGGATTTTCATTTCATATATTTCATTTCAATCATTCTGTGGGATTTTCCCTGCAGAAAATCAGAGTGCTGTTAACAGAAGATGAAGGACTGGATGCTCCACAGACAAAATACACGCTGTGTCCGGGAACGATGTCTCTAAAACATCACGCATGGCAGACAGTAAGCTAGTTGGGCTGACAAGATGAAATGCAAGGTATTCTGATAAGATTTGCAAAGTTCCACGTATCTTGGGGGGACTTGCGCAGAAATGGTTCCCAACTACTGTTATTCCCCATGACTTTCCGCATTTGAGGCAATTATCAGAAGGTTGTAGCAGCTTGACTGCATCCAAATGCAGTGTGCATGGGGATTCGCCAATACAAAAAGGAGGGGGGAAAAGAACAAAACGATCACAAGCTAAGTGGTTTATAATTGATTCCAGTGCTCTCCTTCAGTCTCATGGTCTTTTCTTCTCAAATCTCCTACAGTGAAAAACCAGGAATAAATAGTATTTCAATACCATCATAGCCAAGGGAAGATTAGCTACATGCTCAGGGTTGCTTTTGTTAGAACACAATGTTTTGGGTGAGTAGGGAGCATACACTTAGAGTGGCTTAGGTATCCTTAGCTGAAAGCAGCAGGATCAGAAAGATTGTATCACTCCCAATGCTTGGGCTGAGTTCAGGCTCTTCAGGAGGAATGACAGTTTTCCACTTGAGATTTGTCCAATTTCTTCTTTATAGCTACTACTATCACCACTACTCCTTTCTGTTTTCAATAAAGTAACACCTAAATTTATTATAAACATAGTGATGCCAGAGCCACTCAGAGCTCCCCACCTCACAGAAGGGATAAGGACCAAAGATGTCACTCACAGGTACAGTCGCTCCTGGCAAAGATGTCCTCAATAAAGAGCTATCAGCGGAATATAGAAGAGCTATCAGCAGAATATAGAAAAATATATGAGTATATGAGATGCACAGGAGTACAGAATGGGAACCAAAAAAAAAGTTGGTATTTGAGCGAAATTCAATAGCAGAACAGTCTGGCTTTCTCATCTCTGCCATGCAATGCTACTTCTCCAGCTTCTGCCAAACCATCAAGTGTAAATGCAAATATTATCATTTCAAGAAAATGAACTTCTGTAGTTAAAAGGAATATGTTGCCCACAGGAAACTCATCACAGACTTCAAAAGCCATTGTTGCCTACTCAGCGTTCTGAGTCTCTCTGCCTTCCTTTTCCACCTCCTGAAGCCTAACTAACAGAATCCATGTCATTATGCCCAGTTCTTCCATCTCTATTCTCAGGGATGCTCTATCCAAAGAAATTTCATCATAGAGCAAGAGTTACTGGAGAGCAAGGAGTATGTCCTACTTATCCATTACTATTTAATAATTCCAGAGCTTAGCAGCTTAAAACAGAAAACATATATAATCTATAGTTTCTGAGGTTCAGGAATCAAGGTCACTTAGCTTGGTGTCTCTGGTTTAGGGGCTCTCCTAAGGCTGCAACCAAGTTGTCAACCATGACTGAATCATCTCAGGGTCTAACATGGGAAGAAGACAAGCTCTCCTACATGGCTGTTGGCCAGCAACTTGAGTCCCTTTCCCTATGGACCTATTTGTGGGGCAGCTCACAACATGGCAGCTGGCTTCCCTCAGAACAAGCCAAAAGAGAATGAGAGAGAGTGAACAAGATGGACATCACCTAGTATTGGAAGTGGCACTCCATCACTTCTTCCATATTTCTTTTGGCTAAAAGCCCTCTCCAAATAGAGAGGACATGGTCACAACTACCAGGAGAATGAGATCTCAGGGGCCTTCTCAGAGTGTTCTTCCCCTCTATCCAGTCATGCGGATATGCCCCACCCCTAATAAAGAGCCAGGCTCAACAATACTTGCTACGCCATAATTAATCCAGTCGAAAGGACTCACACGAAGCAGAATAAGATACAAGGAATAAACAATGGTGTCGTAGATAGGAGTTTTATTCTGCCACCTCAAGTATGCAAGAATAAACAAAATTTTCTATACCTCAACCTAATTTTTATTTGAGTCCTCAGCCTGCCTGGATGGCAAAAATGTACTCTTAGTCCATGGGAATCCACTTCCCATGTGGCCAGGGGACAAAATTGTAGTCTTATTTTTAGTTTTTCGGTTCAGAAGAGGTTATTTAGTGTCAAGGCCATGGGGGAGGAGAAGGGGTGAGGGCATCTCCTGGTCCTTAAGTCACAGGTGTTGGAGGATTTATGTCTCACCCCATTCTCTCCTCAGTCACCCGTGTACAACCTGAGATTCCTGTCCACATGTGCCTTTGGGGGCCACTCTTTTCTGTTCCACTTATGACCCACCGTGAAGTTTCTGAGCCAGAATAGGACACAAGATTCTCAGCCAGGCTCTCTGTGGTCCATCTTGTGAGATATCTTGCTCAGGCTTCACTCGTCTAGGCTTTAGTGGCTTCCCAGGACTAAGGTCACATGGGAAGTTTGTAGAATGCCCTGCTCTCCGGTGCCTCCAAATTCTCTGCAGCTGCACGGGCTCCCAGGCCCTGCCTCTAAAGCAGAGTGCACAACGGTCCTCTCAGACCTGCTAACTGCTCTCATTGTCCCCTCTCTTTCTCTCCTCTTCCCTCTCAACCCATCCCTCAGCCCTGAGGACACTTTACTATGCACTGGGTAGGAAACAGAGAAAAGATCCCTCTTCTGTGTTGACCCTGGACATTTTCCCTCAGAGGCACTTTCACTTCCTCTATCTTCACACTTTCCCATTATGCCCCTGCCCCACCCGGGGCATTTTACCCCTTCTCCCTCAGGGGTCAGGAATCAGAAGCAGGAAGCCAGTGACTGACAGGCTACCCTGCCCTTCCAAGCCCTTACCTGAGGCACTGCACACAGAATGGAATCTGGTTTGCACAGGAAGGCAGGAAAGAGAGAGGAGAAGGAAAATCAGAGGGACTTTTTTTTATTGGTAAACCTTTTTGAAAACAGATTATCTTCCACAAAGGCAAAGAGTTTGCACCATGTTGAAGACCTAGAAAGTGTCAGCTGACACTCTGCACTCAGGCTCAGGGAGGCGAAGGGCACAGCAAGGCAAAAGTGATGTTTGTTACACGCCTGGGAAACTGGAGAGATGGCTGCTACGCTCATCATTCTGGCGGAGGACGTTTTCTGTCCTCTCTCTGCCAGCTCTCCTGGTCTCACTCCGCAAGGGCCTCTGGCCCACTGCCTTTAACTACAGACACTCCTGGTGTCTCCTGAGCTTTTCGTGATTTGGGCACACTCCTGGGAAGGAGCACAGCCTCCACTTAACCACATAGTAGGCCCATGCCTCTCAGGAAACAGATGGCCCCCTAGAAGAGTCTGGGAATCTTACAAGGTGGCAAGCACATTATCATTACTAAAGAAATAGCATACTAAACATTTTAAAAACAGCATTTAAATTACTAAACTACCTTACTGCCTTCAAGCGTCTCCTAATTCTCGCATCCAAAAGTTAGCTGTTACTAATTGTATCACTGGCAACCAAACAGACCAGCAAAACAGGGATTCAAGATGTGAACTCAGGTGTTCTTTTTTTTAAATGTTTTATTTATTTTTGAGAGAGAGAGAGACAGCATGAGCAGGGGAGGGGCAGAGAGAGAGGGAGACACAGAATTCGAAGCAGGCTCCAGGCTCTGAGCTGTCAGCACACAGCCCAATGAGGGGCTCAAACCCACGAACCATGAGATCATGACCTGAACCGAAGTCTGACGCTTAACCAACTGAGCCACCAAGGCACCTCACGAACTCAGGTATTCTAATGCTAAAATCAGTGATCTTTCCACTAAGATATGGCAGAGTGAATCTTGGCAAGTAAAAAATAATAAAAAGCTGAACAATTTTCTGGACTAGTATAAGCCATCATTGATGTACCTTCGTTTTCTGCACTTTGTTCCAAATATTAGGAAAGGTGGTAGCAGCAGGAAGATTAGAATGTTCTCCAGTGATTTCCATTTGCTTTTTTTTTCTTTTACAAAGAATGGTAGCAGGAGGTCTCAAAGAAAACTTTTTAAGGTATTTTTGTGGCTGATTTGTTCATCTGAGAATTACTGCCAATTAGCTCAATTGTTAGAGTGTCTGGAGACAAGTATTCAAACACCAGGTGAAGCAATCAGCATGCTCCACCCTGGACAGCAGGGAGCGGCTCAGGGTGGAAATTCCTTCTCCCATAAAAAAAACAACTCTTCATGAGTACTGGATTAATTGTGGACTAATTGGCATTGTCATTTAGTTCTCAGGGGCCAGTTCTGGTCAAGCCTCCTCCTTCTGTGCCTAAAAAATTCTGTATAGAGAGATGGAAATGCTACATTTACATTCAGAAGGACTTTCACGGGGTGCCTGGGGGCTCAGTCCATTAAGTGTCCGACTCTTGATTTCAGCCCAGGTCATGATCTCACAGTTCGTGGGTTCAAGCCCCACATTGGGCTCTGCACTGACAGCACGGAGCCTGCTTGGAATTCTCTCTCTCCCTCTCTCTCTGCCCTTCCCCTGCTCATGTGCTCTCTCTCAAAATAAATAAATTTTTTAAAAAAAGGACTTTAATGCTGACCCCGGCGGTTCACAAAGTAGGAGCCAACAAGGATTTTGCAATTGGTATAATAACCCCAAATATACCAGATATTTTCTGAAGACAGACATTTAACATTTCTCCACATTATCCTTTATAAAATCACAATTATATATAAATACCATTAGGAGTTGATAAAACACATTCTCATAAAAAGCATTTTTTAATTCATAATAGATTTTGTCTTTGTGTACTAAGGTAACAAAAGGTTACTATTATTGAAAAGTATAATCTTTATACTTTGAGGAGTCAACAATAATGTTTGGTTTTATAAAGGAATCTTGATGCTCTAAACTGTTCAGAATCACTGATGCAAGTTACCCAGAGGATCCATGCTCACACATTCTGGAAGCAAAGCAGTTGAAACTGATCCTGGATTAATACAATCCCTATTAAAATCCCATTTTTTTTTTCAGAAATTGTCAAGGTACCCCTAAAATTCATATGGAAATATAAGAAACTTAAAATAGCCAAAACGCTCTTGAAAAAGGAAGAACAGGGTCGCCTGGGTGGCTCAGTCAGTTGAGTGTTTGATTTTGGCTCAGGTCATAATCTCACAGTTCAAGAGTTCGAGCCCTGCATTGGGCTGTGTGCTGAATGATTCCTCAGAGCCTGTAGGCTGCTTCAGATTCTGTGTCTCCGTCTCTCCCTACCCCTTCCCCACTCATGCTCTGTCTCACTCTGTCTCTCAAAAATAAATAAATGAAAAAATTTTTTGAAAAGAAAAGAAAAAGGAAGAACAAAGTTGAAGGACTCATATTTCCCAATTACAAAACCTACTATAAAACTACAGTAATCAAGATGGTATGGTACTGGTATAAGGATAGGCAAATAGATCAACAGAATAGAACTGAAAATCAGTTAATAAAGCCTAACATTTATAGTTGACTGATTTTTCATTGAGGGGGTAAATGAAATTCAATGGGGGAAATAATAGTCTTTTCAACAAATAGTGTCACATGCAAAAGAATGAAGGAGGATCCCAATCTCACACTATGTACAAAAAATAACTCAAAATGGATGATGGACCTCAATGCAAAAGTTAAAACTTTGACACTCTTAGGGGAAAAAAATGGGAGTAAATCTTTGGATTACTTTGGTCCTTTTTGCACCAAAAGTACAAGTGACAAAAGGAAAAAAAGATAAATAGGACATCATCAAAATTAAAAGCTTTTTCTACTTCCAGGAATGCCATCAAGAAGTGAAAAGACAACCCACTGAATGGGAGAACATATTTGCAAATCTGATAAGAGGCTAGAATCTATAGTACGTAAAGAATTCTTTCAACTCACCAATAAAAAGTCAAATAACCCAGGTTTAAAACGAGCAAAGGATTTAGTAGACATTTTTCCAGAGAAAATGTAGAAATGGCAAATAAACACATGAAAAATCGCTATCATTTATCATGGGAGAAATTCAAATCAAAACCCCAGTGAAATATCACTTTATACCCACTGGGATGACTAGAATTTAGAAAAACAGGCAATAATAAGTATTATTAAGAAGGTGGACAGGCATTATAAAACAGTTCACCAGTTCCTTGAAATGGTTAAGTGTATAGTTATTGTATGACCTAGCAATTCCACACCTAGTATATACCCCCCAAAATTAAAAACTTATGTCCACACAAAACCTGTACACAAATGTTCATAGCAGCATTACCCATAATAGCCCCAAAGTGGAAACAACCCAAATATTCATCACCTGATAAATAAAATGTGCTTTATCTATACAATGGGATATTATTTGGAAATAAAAAGAAATGAAGTCTGATACATGCTACAACATGGGTGAACCTTGAAAACAATATACTAAGTGAAAGAAACCAGTCACAAAGGTCACATACTGCATTATTCCATTTATATGAAATGTCAAAAATTTCCAAATCCATAGAAGTAGATAGTAGATTGGTGGTTGCTGGGGGCTGGGAGCTGACTGCTAATGGAGATATCTCCTGGGGTGAATACAATACTCTGAAATATGATAATGTAATGGTTGCATCATTCTGCAAATACACCAGAAACCACTGAATTATACAGAGGTGGGCAAACCATTTCTGTAAGGGCCAGATATTAAATACTTTAGGTCCTGGGGGCCATACAGTCTTTGTCATAACTACCCAACTCTGCCATTGTAGAGCAAAAGCAACCATAGGTCATGTGTAAATGAGTGGATGTGGTTATGTTCTAGTAAAACTTCTTTTACCAAAATGGGCAGCAGTCGTCAACCCACAGATGTAGTTGCCAACCCTTATTCTAGATGGTGAGGTCTTTGAGGCAGAAGCTATGCTTGATTCATTTCTAGGTCCCCTGAGTGAATAGGGGGTACTCAATATATACTTACTTGAACTAAAGGAGAAAGCCCTTGAACCATTTTTCCTCCATTAACAGAAGGAGTTGCTAGTATTTCTTATTCCTCTTGCCCTGGAGGCATGTGGGGATATATATAGATTGAAAAGAAAGGGATGGAAATAGGATAAAAGCAAGTACCAACCAAGTGATGAAAATTAAAGCAAGAAACCCATTGAACACTTGAGTTGCTACATCTAGAGCATTCCTACCTAGAGCATAGCACTGGTCAGAGGGAAGAGCTCTGGCCCACGTGTCTGCCTAGAGCTACAATTTAGTGCAGACCTTGCATCTCTAACATGTCTATCACACCAAGTGGAAATAGAGTCTGTGGTCCTCCCCCAAGAAAGACTTTAACCCATTGTTCTAAATCTAGCTAAGTTTCTGTTTTTGTCTTTACCTAGGAAGGCCCCTTGCAACATTTATCCAATGCCTCCAAGGAGGAATGAAGGTAAATGCATTCCATTTGCCATCCTGACTTAATGGGGTTGTTTCAAACTGTGCATGTCCCCAGACTATTTGCTCCAGCATGGGCTAAGAAGAGAGATGGAGCAGTAAGGTTGTGTTCCATTAAGGGCAGTGAGAGAAAATAGGGCACATTTTCCCTCTGGGTTTTCCCAGTAATGAATGATGGGGATGTCCCATTGATCATTTCTGTTCCTCTGCATTCATAGGTCTCAGCTTTCTCCAAATAACTCAGACTTGCTGTCCTCTCTTTGGGAAGCCACCACAGAGTGAGCAATAAGAATAAGTTTCGAGCTGTCTGCAAGTGTGTGGATGGTCACCCTCACTCTCTGAACTACTTAGAAATTAGGGGCCTCAGTACAGTGGCTTATTGTAGATACAATCATAGATAATTTAAGGATAAATACTAATTTCTATAGCACCACCTTAGAGTTGTTTGATATTCAAATAGAGAACATGTTGGGGAAAAAATTAAAGAGTGTATTAAGGAATTTTCTATGTTACAGAACATATCAGATAGAAATGGTATTATAAGCTGTACTTCTCTTTCTGCACAGGGCAAATCTGCATGTTTGTTATATCTAGAAAAAATGTATTTAGAATATATAGGTATTCAATATATTGATCTGTGTGTCTTTTATTATCTCTTTAAGTTTCAAGTACCAGAGGGGAAAGTTAGCAGATGTGTTAGCATTGAGCTAGAAGGGACAAGAAAAGTATCTCTCTCTGGTGTCTCCTCAAAGGCCCTTGGGAACAAGGACAAATGGGTATTGACAACTTGGCCACAAGCTAACAACTGGAATCAGAGATCTGTCTTCATTCAAGATGAGCACACATAACCCATAATAATTCTGCATGGCTGTGATGCTCTGAAATTACCAGCCTGGCTCCTTACTGCATTCTAATGGCAGGAATTTCAGAAATTAATACTGAGGGTACCAGGTAGGGAGAAGTTGTGGACATGAGGATACAGCCTCCCCATGGAAGATGTAAAGTGGTTTGCAAACATTTTTACTTGCGAAATTTCTAGGTTGCAAGAAAAACACACATTATTTTGTGAATTTTACTTCCATAAATTAAAATCAAAACAAAACATGAGGCTATGTCATTAAGACACTTGCAGCTGCCAAGTAACTGAACTTACTGAGAAGCTTATACAATAAGTTATTAGATTACACAATATAAAGACCAGAGGCAGGGAGGGGACCAGGAGTGTTGTGTTAGAGTTCAGCTCCATATCTCTGCAACTTCTTACTCTACACATTCCACTTGTGCCGCCTTCATCAACAGGCTAGTAGCTAGATGGTTATAGCTGGTCAAGGCGTCTGGACAGTACCAGTGCTGAAAGGAAAAGGGTTCTGTCTTCCAGCCCTTTGTTGGGATCAAGAAACCCTAGATGCCTTCATGCAGGATCACCTTCATGCTTCATAGGCCAATGGCTCGAGGGCCAATTCTGACTGAGATGGGAACTCTATAAGCAGGAGCCCGCCTGTTTCAGTTATCAAATGTTGCATAACAAACTGCCCCCAAAGGACTGGCTTAAAGAAACTATTATTTGCTCACAATGTTATAAGTCAGGAATTTGGTTGGACACAGTGGAGAAGATTCATTTCTATTCCATGATAACTGGTTTTTTAATTAGGCAACTGGCTAAACTGTTCAGTCAGGGCCACATATCCGGGACCTAGAGTTCAGTTCTTGGCTGAGCTTCTTGGTTGTCCTCCATGTTGAGAGCTCACATGGCTAACTTGAGCTTCCTCACAGCATGGTGATCTCCGAGTTCAAAGAACACAGTTCCAATGTGCATGTGTTTAACAGACCTCTACTTTATCACATTTCCCAATATCTCATTGGCCAAAGCAAGTTATCTGGCTGAGCCCAGAGTCAATATGGGAGGGACTATACAATGAGAGGCATGGCTTACTGGGGCCATGAATGCAACAGTTACCACATCAACAGTCTGGTTCATCCTGAGTCCTGTCCAGCCCTGACCCTGTGCTCCAGTTCTGATGATTGTGCCTCTGTTGTCTCCAGTGAACTTCTACCTTTAGCAGCTTTCTTTATACCCACAAACTAAGTCGCAGGTAATCTATTAAAAAAAAAAAAAAGAATCGCAACACCTCTCTTCTCTGCAGCTCAGGAATTTTTCCAGACTCTCCCTTTGTCACTCGTCCTTGAACCTCTTCTCTCTCTGCTTTTCCATCTTTCTAGCTATGAATGTTACCACATCCAACCTCACTGCCTAGCGTCTTTCAAATGACAACTACTACACAAGACAGGCTGTTTGAGTCCAGGCTTCAACCCAGATTCTGACTCTTAGACTATCTCCTTATTTCCATGCACCAGAGCCTACTGGATGTGATGCCCATCCCAGGGTTCTGCCTGGGCTTCTGGGTCCAGCACCTTAGACTCTGCTTGGCTTAGGAAAGCACTCAGATATCTGTGTTTGCCTCATGACCCTGAGCCCTTGACTTGGAATTTATTTAGACTCCAGTTCCTCTAGGACTCAGTTACCCCTGCTCTCCCCACAGGATAAGCCCACCCCAGATGTAGGGATTCTGCTGTTGGCTGAGACACTTCCATGTTAAAAGGAGCTACCTATCTTTTAGGATGTGCAACATCCCCAGGTCCAAGGATCCCTTTATATATGGTCTGCCTGGAAGGACATCCCTGTTGCTTCATTATGAACAGGACATTCAAACCACCTTAAGCAGGAGCTGAGGATTTATGGACTTACATAATGAACCCATGTGAAGGTGGAACCAACTCCAAAAATAATGGATGCGAGGACTGGAGCATAGTCAAGACCTGCTTTCTAGTTCCACTTCTCAGCATGATGTCTCCAAATGTTGGCTTCACCTTCACTCTCTAAAGACAGCTTTCTCTAATGTCAGAAACTGGCCATCAGCAGCCCTAGGATCTCTAGTGGATATAAATTTCAACACTCAAAGCAAAATTCTTTAGCTTTCTCTCAGAGCAGATGATTTTATACCAAAGCTAGTTAGCAATAGAGAGAGAAGATAGAGAGGTTTATATCTTCTTTTAAAGCATTTATTTTTACTTCTCTTCTTACCGTGTTGTAACCTGTTGAAGAAAAGGAGAGAAGAAGTAGAAGAATGGAGAATAAGCAGCTCAAGCCCATGGGTCCCTCGGGTTCTGAGAGTCCCCATGGCAACCATTATAGTGGTCCCAGCTGAGTTCAAGCCCCATGAAGCCTCCCCTCCCTAGGGTGGCTAAGGAAAGGCTTTTAAATACTTGGTTGAGTATATAAATTCAAAACCCTTAGCCAAGACCTTTGGAGTCAGAAGAGTTTTAAAACTTCTCTGATTTTAGATACAGTACATACCATAGACTGCCATTAGCTAGTCTATGATAAAATGTGTGAATATTCACACTTTTAGGATATATGATGTATATATGGAGCTGCTGGAGTCCAGCTCCTACAGGTCCAGGGGCCCCTGAAGGATGGACGGTGTCGGCACGAGAGTGAGGAGAGAGCCACAAATTTCTTTCTTGGTCACCAGGCAGGCATCTCCATTCAGTCTGCTTTGGTGTCTTTTCTACTGGTTAAGCAATAAAATGACATCAGGAAATAGAAATTATTTACAGATTCTGACTCTTAGTGATAAGATGCTTTAATCATCAAAGGTGTACAGATACAAGTTTTACAGCAGTATTTTTGTAGAACCACCCCAAATTACTCTTGGCATCAGTCCCCAAGATTAAGAAAGTAACAAACCTATCTTATTTTGTATGGGTTGGTTTTTGGCCAATAATTATGACTTTGTTTTTAATTAACAAGTTATAACCAAGTCATGTAATGCACTTACAGTAAGGTTAAGTAAATTTTACAACCAAGAGAATAACAAGATGTTTTTAGTGAAAAACAGGATAATATTCATATTATTTAAGTTAGTAATGCTAAAACTAAAACATAGGTTAACTTGCATATAGATAGGCTGGGAGTTATTTTATCTAGCTCATTAACCACAAGAGAAAGAATGTTTGTTAACAAGTTGCTAGAGAAAGCCCTTTCTTTGATGAAAGCATAATGGGGGCCCTATGTGTGTTGACCTTGCACCTGGGTTTCTAATTTTTTATTCATTCTCATAGCTGAACTCAGTACAAGGCAGGGTATTTGTGACTCCAATTAGCAAAGGTATATGCAGCAACTTATGTCCGATCCTTGTCTCTTTCTTATCCCTAAGTTAGGCTCTTCTTCTCCGGGCCAGAGTTAATTGTAACTCTTATGTTCTTAGAACCCCCTTATGTTTTAGGTCTGCAAGGCTCATTAGAAGAGTTTTTGTTGAATATTCATAATGTTTTGATCCAAAATCTCTTATGCAGGGACAGGAAAATGCCTTTTCTTATGGGGTCACTGTGTGGGGAATATCGGCCTGATTTGGAACATTGTGAGGCCTAATCAATAGCAACAGGCTTAATTTCACATGAGCAGTAGTAGCAGAAGGAGATACCAGTTCCACCTCTCACGGCAGGAGCCGTGCAATGTCTGCCATTTCCTTACTGTGACCCTGTCATCCAGCGAGACCGGTGCGGCTCCCAGCATGGATCCTCTTGTTAGGTCAGGTCAGCCTTTGCTACTAAATGCATAGTAAAACCTTTTGCTTTTCAGAAATTGAGGATTTCAGATTAAGGGATAAGAGATTGTGGGTCTATAAAGATTATGGAATGTGATAACTAATACCTGGACTATTGGTCCAGATGATCTCTGATAGGATCTTGACTCTGTGGTTAATTGAGCTTGTGTCATGTGCGTATTCCTGTGTCCCACATCTCTGTCCTACCACGCCATGCCTCCACCATCAGAAACACCACAAACCACCCCTTCCCCGATATTTTCTGTCTTACTGCTACCATCTAACAATCTACTTTCAAAAAAGAGGTGACACTTATAATGAATTGTCTGTCTCCCAGCAGAAGATCATCAGTGACACCTCCATATGGTCCTACATTTTTGTTTCCCTAGGTTGTTGTAAGATGTCCACAATTTCAATTCTTTTTCTCCACCTGGACTCTCATCCCCATAAAGCTCAAAATATCCCCTAATCAAACCCAATTTCCTATTCCTTCAAATGCTCTTACTGTCCCCTCTGAAACTCATGGTCCAACATCAGCAAATTCTCTCAATTCTTAACCACTGAATGTTTCCTCTTCCTTACTCTGATGAAGGTAGGCTCTTCCTGAGGAGGACACCTTTCCTCACCCCGACAGCCCTCTCAAATCATAGATTTATCTCACCCTACTCATACTGCTAAGCCTGAGTACAGAAAATGTCCTTACTCCTCACTGCCATTTTCAGCCCTTCATTTTTCCTGTATAAACACACACACAGCTTCTTCGAAAGTTATGCCCCATGCTAGAGTACTATAGCATCTATTGCCCCTCCTTATTGGAGTCATTTAAAGGTCTTGGGGTTACTCCTCTTCATTGCCCTTTCTCTCCCTCTTACTGCCCCTACATAACTTGATGCTTTTGGTGTTCATGTAGATGATACTTCCAGGACCTTTACCTCTCAATCTCGATCTTCTCATCTCCACCTACTTTGCTCACCTAACATCTACTTACCCTCACCCTGTTCTTGTCGTCACCATTTACTGAACTTTTCCATAATCTGTATGTTGAATATCCCATTCTCCAAACACAGTCTCTCAAGCTTCTTCCTTCTCTACTGCAATTGCACTGATTCTTAGACCACATTGAGGTCTCTAACCCTGCCATCATTTCACTGTCCAGTTGTACCCCAAAATCCTTGATTAGATTCCAGGCTCTATTATCATAAACATTCCTTCACAGATATAATAAACTCATTTGCTCCTTTCATCCTCTGTCATACTCACCTTGCAAAAAACTCAGTCCTGGTTCAATCCAACTTTCTAACTGCTCAATACCCACAGAGCTGAACGTGGTCAGAGAAAAAGCATAAAACTAGGATGACTTGTCTCTGTTTAGTCATTCCAGTGAGCCTGTAGTGCTATTTGTCACTCCTACCACATTCCTTAGTCAGCTCACTCCTACTCAGTGGTGAGTAATTCACACCTTCTTTTCTCTTCTCAAGTTGCCCACCCTCTTCCCATTCCTACTCTGAGATGAAGACCTTGCCTGTTATATCATGGAGAAAATAGAAGTAATCAAAAGAGAACTTTCATATGCCTCCATATGGATTTCTCACCCTCTCATACTCATACTTGGTTTTTTTTATTCTATGTGGTCTTTCATTTCAACTTTTCTCTGGGTGTTTAGTTCAGTCTCTTCCTTCTGAAGATTATTATTCCCATCTCACTTTTTCATTATATTTCACTGTATTTTTCCACTATAGCCACCTCAAATAGGTAATGGTAGCCCCCAAGACTACCTGACTCCCAGTATGAAAACCTGATTGGTCCAGCTTGGGTCAAGTGTTCACCTCCAATCCAATCATCTGTGACCATTGAAGAGGATTTAAATTGCAAGTGAAACTCTTATAAAAAGATGTTGCTCTAAAAAAATGGTGTCAGAAAATTGAAAATTTAAGGAAAAAAAGGTGAAGAAAATATAGGACAGAAAATAGCCAAAAACAAAACAGAAAACCCTTCCAAAAATCTGTCTTTCACTGGAAGAAAAAAACATATGAATATAAGACATTTAACAATGTAAGGAACATAACTTTGTAGAAACTACTGAGAAGAAAGGGAACATTACAAGAAAAATCTGAGGAAAGCATAAGTATAATGAAACATATTTTTTTCTGTATCCCATAGCCTGTAAGAGTCCCAGAGACCAGAACTGTCCCTACTGGTATATATAATATAGTATGTAACCTGGTACCTAGCTAGCATCCAGTATTTGTTGGATTAAATAGAATCCCCTAGAAGATAACCATGGGCAGAGGTGAGGGGAATGACAGCATCGTGAGCACTGCATTTCTCCTCATCTATTGACAGGCAGAATTCGTTTTCCTGGAATGTTGAATTTTTCTCTAGCACTGAGTACTATATGAAATTATGAAGATAAATCTTTATTTGGGTGACATTTAGTCACATAATGGACAATGGCTTCATCTAAGGCTTTGCAAAAGATTTAGAAGTGCCCTTCAACTGTCTGTTTCTTATATTATCCTTCTTTAAAAGCCAAGGGCATAATGCTACATCATAACTTCAGAATGGCATTTCTATGGAGAGATGAGCTAATGTGGTGGAGTGGGCTGCTTTCTGACCAAAGGCAGGAATAAAGCTGAGAAAACCTGGTGATATGGTATTGAGCTATGGGTAGAGGACTGGGAAACAATGATATAAATGAGAATCATCTGGGAGAATTTTTCAAAATGTAAATCGCCCCGCCCTGCCCTCACCCCCCACCCCCACCACCTTCCATGATTCTGATATGGCCTGGGTCCCTGAGAGTAGGGGTAGGGAAAGATCAGAAAGAATACTGGCATATATATTTTAAGAAACACAGCTCCCTTTCCCTTCCTTTCCCCCTCACGGTCTTGAAAACCAATGACCTAGAAGGATGCATTTGTATTTGATATGTCTTTCCCAAATACCAGTATACATTTTATGTATGCATATATGTACATATTTATATGCCATCTCATTCCAGAAAGGATGGCAGATGGCTTACAAAGCTACATAAAATACAAAAAAAGGAGCACAAAAAATAGAAACAAAATACCAAAGAGAAAAAAGTTAGAAATTTAAATGTGAGTAGCTCTAAGTGTGTTTTCACAAAGTTCACTTGGCTTTGATTCAAGAGAGGCTGAGCTCACTGAAAGGAGACATAGGGCTGAATGCAAGCTGGATGGTCAGGGAGCACATAAGCTTTAGGCACTGGAGAAACCAGCCGTTTGTCACCTGACTCTTGAGTTCTTACAAAATGTAAATAAACTTACCTGAAAGAGAGGGGGGCAGCAGGAGTCCCATTTTGTAAAACTAAGGGTTTTTCAGGAGCCACATTAGAAAGATAAAAGTTAGATTTGAAGGAGTTAGCAGGCAAGGTCAAGGATTGTTATTGTTACTTGTCTTCTTATTACCTCTCCTAACCAGAGAGATGCCTCAGATTGAGGCACCTTGAATCCAGCCTTTTTTTTTTAATTCAAGCTAGTTAACCTTTAGTGTAATATTGGTTTCAGGAGTAGAATTTAGTGCTTTGTCATTTACATATAGCCCCCAACAATTTGTTCATCCCAGCATATGCTCTTAATGCCCATCACCAATTTAGCCCATCCCCCCACCAACCTACCCTCCAGCAACCCTCAGTTGTTCTCTATATTTAAGAGTCTCTTATGGTTTGCCTCCCTGTCTGTCTTTATATTATTTAATTTTTCCTTCTCTTTCCCTATGTTCATCTGTTTGTTTATTAAATTCCACATATGAATGAAATCATGCATTTGTCTTTCTCTGATTGACTTATTGTGCTTAGCATAATATCTCCAGCCATCCATATTGCTGCAAATAGCAAGATTTCACTCTTTTTGATTGCCAAGTAATATTCCAGTGTGTGTGTGTGTGTGTGTGTGTGTGTGTGTGCGTGTGTACATACACATATATTCCTCATCTTCTTTATCCATTCATCAGTCAATGGACTTTTGGGCTCTTTCCATAATTTGACTATTGTTGATAGTTCTGCTATAACTCAGATTCCATCCTGACCAGTGGCTGAGTTACAAATTAGATGCCTGGGTCTTCCTAATCCTGATTCTATTTGATTGATGTTGCTTATTACACAAAACAAATTTATACTTGGAGCATGACCAGGTATTTATGTAAGATCCCATGAAAATATTGGTATACATGTGGAGTGTTGGGGCTGGGAAGGCATTTAGGTGAAGGAGAGCAGAGTGTCAATTAATTACATCCCTGGATAATAAGGATTATATCTAATATTACTTAGGGTTTGTTTAGTGCTGAATAAAATAACCAGTCATAGATATGTCTTAATACTCTAGGAAGAGTACCTTCTGGTTCACTCTATGATTTCAGATCCTTCAGGTAGTTGTCATAAGGAATGGCATATTGGTCTTAAAGGTACAATTTGATGATTATACAAGTTTAAGGATATATAGGGAGATATAAACAAGGGAAAGCAAATACTTAAGAGTACTCATGCAAAAAGGAGGAGAAGAAACTTTTCTTTAATGATTAGGTCTAATGATAGAAATAGATACCAAGTATTTACTAAATGCCTACTATATGCCAACTTCCATGAAGGATTATCCTATTCAAAGAGGAAGAAATTGGAATCCCAGATACATTTCTTACAAAAAGGAAGAAATAGGAATAGAATCCAAGTGACAATAGTATCCTTTCCCAATTCTGTCATCCATTCACCTCAGTACTGAAAGGTAATGATGCAAAGATAAATTAATTAAGAGAAAACTGAGCTGCCTTGCTAGTTTGGAGAGGTATCTTACTAATCTCCTTGGGACCCAGTAGAATGTATGTCATGTTATAAATGGTGACCAATGAGGTCATTCAATAATGTTGATTCTCTCTCCTAACTTCTCCACTTCCTCTCCACTCTGCCTTAGTTCAGCTGGAAGAAATATAAACTTGAATTGGGCCAAATTTACTGGTAAGGGCCTTATAATGGTTAATTTTATGGATCAACTTGACTGAGCCACAGGTGCCCAGATACTTGGTCAAACATTATCCTGAGTGTTTCTGTGATGATGTTTCTGGATGAGACTAATGTTTAAGTCTGTAGGCTGAGTTCAGACCTCCTTTCCTAATGTGAGTATACCTTCTCTAATCATTTGAAGGACTGAATAGGACAGGAGGGCTGAGGTTACTCTCAGTAAGGGAGAGTTTTCCTGCCTGAGAACCTTCAAACAAAAATATCAACTTTTTCCTGTCTTCATACTTGAAATGACAATTCAGTTCTTCTGAGTATCAAGCCTGCCCACCTTCAAACTAGTACTAAATCATCACCTCTCCTGGGTCTCCAGCTTGCCAACTCACCTTGCAGATCTTGGGACTGGCTAACCTCATTGCATGAGCCAATTCCTTATAGTGTGTGTGTGTGTGTGTGTGTGTGTGTGTGTACATTTAATTGGTTCTCTTGAGAACTCTAATACAGACTCAATGAGCAGAGAATCCATATTTGATGATTTAGCTTAAGGAGATGGGAATATGGGAATAGCTCTTAATATTTTGCTTGGTTGGTTAACTGAATTATGTATTCAAAGGTGGTCTACAGTAAATGACAAAATACCATAACTTCCTTGGTGTACTGTACAGGAAGGTATTCAAAGGCCTAAGTAGATTAGAATGCTAGAATGGATTGATCACATAAGACCTCCTCATCTGTTCTGGAAGGGCCCAGAGGACATACCCTTCACTAAGGCTGTAATAAATTCATGAAGGACCTTCTCCCCCAGCATCCTTAAAAGAGTTGGTGGCTGCTGTTCTCTCTAGGTCAGATATTAAAATGTGAATTGTGATTCCTAAATGCAATGGGGATGATAGGATTCTATGGGGCCAAGTGACAGAAGAGTCAACACAGTAATCAAAATATTCTGGCTCACAAGACCTTTGCCATTGACTGGTTGATCATGCTGTCCTTAGTACTAAAAGAAGGAATCTATTAAAATCTTATTTTAACTATATAGGCAGAAAAGCTCTACGTCTGGTGAACAGAAATCTGGCTTAAGTCATCAACCTAGAGAGTCACAGCCTCTCAGTCAATTCCCAGATTTGAGCCAATTTACCAACTCAGAGTCAGTGGGCCCTTAAAAAAAAGGTCTACTACACTGTCGAAAATTTATGTTGTTTACCTCCCTCCCTGCTTTCTCCAAAAGGATCTGTGACTATTTACCAGAGTGACTATGCATTAAGGGAAGAGAAACAATCAGATTTACCAGGTATTAGTAGGACACACAATCTGAATTGGCACTAATTCCTGTGGTCTACCAGCCAGAGTAGGGTTTATGAAGATCAAAAGTCTGGTGATCTTTTGATGTAGGTCCATTTCATAGTGGGCCCAGGAGGTCCCTGAAACCATCTTGTGGTTATTTCCCCAGTTCTGGAGTGCACAGTTGGAATGTACATACACAGCAGAATCCCCACATTGGTTCCTTTGTCTGTAGAGTGGGGGCTATTATGGTAGGAAAGACCTAGTGGAAGCCACTAGCCCTCTATACCTAGTAATAGTAGTAAACCAAAAGCAATACCACATTTCTGGAGAGATTAGTGTCACCATTAAGAACTTGAGGGATAGAGAGTACCACTACCACAACTTTGTATAACTAGCCTGTAATAGTTTGCCTGTGAGGACAACAGCTGGGATGTGGCTGTCTTAAACATAATCAGGTAGTGACTTCTGTTGTAGCTACTCTTCTAGATGTGGTTTTGTTGGTTGGAAGAAACCAACGCACCTCATGGGACCTGGTATATGTAGCTATTGGTCAAAAGTCCTTTTCTCTATAACTCTTAATAAGACCATCAGAACAATGCCAGCAATTCATCTTCACTGTTCTACCTCAGGGCTATAGAAACTCTCCAGTCCTATCTTATAATTTAGTCTATAAGGATATACCACCTGGTCAAGATGATGAAACGGCCTTTTGAAGACTCAGTTGTAGCTCTGGGTAGGTGGCAAAATACTGAAGGAGTGACACAGTCTCCTCTAGGAGACAGACTGTGCTCTGAATCAGTTTATGGTGCTATTTCTCCATACCTAGGAATCACAGGTTTGGGAATCAAATGGAAGTGGTACCACATATCATGATCCCTGGTGATCCACGACTAAAATTTTGCTATCTGTCACCTTGACTTTAGATTCTGCTGGGCTAGAGGTCTTAGTTCCAAAGGGATAAATGCTTCCACTAGCACTACAACAATTACTCCATTGAACTGGACTGCCATCTGGCGATTTTAACGCCTTGTTCAAGTTAATCAACAGGCCAGAAAAATTGAGGAAGGGGGAGTAACTTTATAGGTTAGGGTCAATGATCCTGCCTATCAAGGGAAAGTTGATGGGCAGTTTTCCTATCAAGAATGGTCAAGAGGAATATATCTGGATCGGAGATGATCCTCTGAGCCACTCTTAGTATTCCCATGCTCAGAGATTAATTCAACAACCTAATTCAGGCAGTACTCCTCATGGCCCAGACCCTTCAGCAATGAAGGTTTGGATAACCCACCACTAGGCAAGGAAGCTCACTAAGCTGAGGTACTTGAAGACAAAAATATGGAATGAGTAGTAGAAGAAATAGTTATTAAAACCAACTAAAATACTGTGACTAGTTGCTTAAAAACGATAATGTTTATGAATATTCCTTATTTTAGTATGAATGTTCATATGCATATTGACAGAATATTTTTATTTCTCTCTGTCTTCCCCTTATCATTCTACATCAGCTGTATTCATAGATATTAACATTGTATTTTAGTCTTTAAAGAAGAAGATATAAAAGGGGGAGTATGGAGGTGCCTCGGTGGCTTAATCTGTTAAGTGTCCGGCTTCAGCTCAGGTCATTTTCTCATGTTTCGTGGGCTCAAGCCCCACATCGAGCTCTGTGCTGACATCTAGCTCAGAGCCTGGAGCCTGCTTCACATTCTGTGTCTCCTTCTCTCTCTGACCCTCCCCTGCTCAAGGTGCCTCTCTCTGTCTCTTAAAAATAGTTAAAAAACATAAAACAAATTTTAAAAGGGGGAGAGCATGGATCTCCTAGGGGAAGAATGAACATTATCCAGAGCCAAAACAAAAACAAAAACAAAAAACAAAAAACAAACCTTTATATCCTCTTTCAGAGAAAGAGTATGTCTGTTTGCACACTGGATAGTTGTGTTAGAAGGGAGCATGACTTTGTTATTGTCTTTATTTGGAGATTAAGTATCATTTCAGGAGTGTGTACAAGTGCCAAGTGGCCGGAAAGAGGATTCTGGTGGCTTTGTAATGTGTCAATTTGATTAGTCTGAGCTACAGTTGCTGGAATTCCCTTTCCTGTGTGTTTCTGGTCAGGATGAGCCACAACAGCTCCTCTTGTGGGAGATCAGGGTGGGTGCTGGCAAAGAAAGAAAAGTGGCAGGTGCTTTATAGCTCACACATGTTCTCACTTGTCTGCTGGCTCATCTCATTGGTGTAAGGGAGTGGCCAGGACTGCAACTGCTCTAACTTGCCCTAAATCCTTCTTCAACTTCAGCAACTCCTGAATCCAGTGTGTGTTTCACTCCCAGATGTAGAGCCTGAGCTTCTGTGGGATGCCCAGAACACCAAGGCCAGGGGCAATGAGAACTGACAGGGGTTTCAGTTCATCCTCAAGCTCAAGGGCTCCAGCTTGTCCTTGTACTTCACATAAGTTTATATGTATATATAATGTATTACACATATTTGACCCTGTAGAACAGGAAACTTCCCACTATTTATTGATAAGGAGATGCAGATGTATAGATATACATAGATATATATTCTCCTGGTGGTTCTGCTTCTCTGATTGAATCCTGATGGTCTGATACGGGAGACTGGGGGAGCTCTGGGCACTAGAGACCTCAACCACAGCCAGTGCCAGGTTCTTGATTTTGCAAGAGAGTGAATTCAAGTATAGCAGAAGAAGCTTTATTGCAGAGCAAAAGAACACTGTGGGGAAGAGAAAATGTGGGTGCACTCAGAGAAAAGATCTGAGTTGCCCTGGGTGGATGTAGGGCTCTGGTTTTTATGGACACAAAACACATTAACGTGGGGTTCTGGGAAAAGAGAGGGATTTTCAAGAACTCTGCATATAATTACTATGCATGCCCTATGTTAGCTGCTACATGCAGGCGCAGTCTGATTTTTCTGGCATAAGCACCAAATATGCTCTGAGTGTACTATTGTCCCCCTAGCACGCCCAGTGGAGGGTCATTCACCGTCACTTGCAAGCTACCTGGGTCTTTGTGCCCATGCATACCTTGTACTTGAGCATCAGCAGGATACTTCTGACCATGAAAAACTGCAGGTGTATCGCCAGGTTGCCTAGTGGGCACAAATTCTGTTAGGTGTCAGACTCAGTTCCCCATTTTTGTTCCTCTGGCAGTTGCCCAACATTTCCCTATTCTACCTGCTTCAGATACAGAGGTCTAGCTCAAAGGATTAGAGACTGATGACTACCAGGCACACATCCTATGAGACTTTGGAGTTTACATCCTGGGCAACTGCCAGCAAAACAACTCCCAACTCTGTGTCTAAAGGAGACGACTTCACACCTTTAGGCTCTTCTAGGCTGATCCTTCTTCCCATTGCATGGTCTCAGGGAGGGGTTTGTGATAATGATGATGCCAGAGCAAGAAATGCTGAGAAAATGAGAAGTGACTACCAAGACCCTTGAATTATGTCCCAGGACTAGAATAATCACACGTCAGCTGTGCTTTTTAAGGACCCAGGATTCCTTCCTTATCCCTGCGCATCTTGGGAGAATATGACTTCCTGCTCCTTCCCAGTGAACAAGGCACCTCCTCCAGCCTTTAACTAAGAAGCACATATTCCCGTCCCATGAAACTGCACCTATTCCCGCTCTTGTCTGAGAAAGGTCTGTGAGTTCCCATTTTCAAAGCCTTCTGTCCTGCCACCCACTGTCTCCGGTGCCTTCTCTGTCAGCTCCCACCCCTCCCCCACACTAGCAGTTGACCTGGCATTCCTGGAGGGCCAATAACATTGTCTTCCACCTTTGATCATCCTGATAATATCAGGTGTGTCCTCTCCCGAAAGCTATTTTTTCCAGTGTGGTTCAGGAGCAGGGAAGGAGACAGAATTTTCCACTGAGGGATGAAGAGGAAAGCAGGACTCCCCAACTTCCTCCCCTCACTCTGGGTGTCAAAGGAGAGTGATAGGAAAGCCCTCTCTCTCTAGGACATCTCTACCCCTCTGAATCCCTCACACTTCTCCTTCCTCTGGGACAATATCACCCGAGTCATAACCAGGGGGCCCTGGGTCTCAGCTACACTGCAAGCTGCACCCAAAGCGGCTTGAGAGACTGGCCAGAGTGAGGGCTGAAGTCCAGAATCAAGGTGACACCAAGGTCAAGAGCCCTATTTGGAGAGTGAATCCTTGATACTGACTTGCTTAGCACTCAAGAGTCATTAAAAATACTCTTACTTCCTATAAACAAAGAAGTATAGATAGGATGTTTATCTCAAATCCTCTTTAGAACACTAAACATGCCAAACAAGGTGAGTGTTCAATAATAGAATATTGAGAAGCTACGAAAAATCATGTTTTCACTATTTTTAGTAAAAAAAGACAAGACCACAGGGGCGCCCGGGTGACTCAGTGGGTTGAGTTTCTCACGTGTGCTCAGGTCATGATCTCACAATCCGTGGGTTCTGCTTCAGATTCTGTGTCTCCCTCTCCCTCTCTGCACCTTCCCCACTCGCACTCTGTCTCTCTCTCTCAGAAATAAATAAACATGAATAAATTTTTAAGAAGAGAAGTAACCACAAAATTCTAAACCCTTTCGAAGAGTAAGTAGCAGGATGATATAAGCCCATTTGTTTATTTGCTTTAAATTTTAAATTACTGGCTATGTGCCTCCCTCCCCCCCAAAAGTCTCAGGCTTCTAGCAGTGAGTTCCTTTGGGGAGTACATTTGAAAAGGCAAAAATTTCTCTCTCCCATTATATGTAATTCTGAATCCTTAGGTTTACTTATCAATAATTATTGTAATTAAAAAATAAGGATTAAAAATCATGGTTTTGAAGACCAGAAAATGACACAAAATGTCTAGGACAGGTTAGTTTCTAAAAGCAGGATGCAGAACATGTAAAGGCTAAACACCCTCAATATATCACTAAGAAAAGGTGGTGGGAGTGGAGAGAAATATATTGAAAGGAATGAAATAATTCACCATGCAAATGCAGATCATTTCTGGGTATTAATATTATATATGACTCGTGTCCTCCAGGATACTTTTGTATTCTCAAAACTTAGTTTTTTAAATGTTTATTTATTTTAGAGAGAGAAAAACAGCATGAGAAGTGTGGGAGGGGGCAGGAGTCAGAGATTCCCAATGCGAGGCTCGAACTCACAAACCATGAGATTATGACCCGAGCCAAAGTCAGATGCTTCACTGACTGAGCCACCCAGGCACCCTCTTGTTCTCAAAGTTTCTAAAATGTAAATGAGTTTTTAAATCAGAAAAGATAGACATTATCTATTTTTGTGGTCAGATTTTATATTAATATAAAACAAAGCCCCGGGCCAGGGCAGCTGTGTGGCATTCACATTTCCTTATGTTTTTCCTCCAGAACAAAGTTCTTTGTGGACAGTTTTTCTCACGGATGCTGCAGTAGCTGTGTTCTTATGGAGACAGTTAAGGAAGAAAACTTGGACCATCTTGCCCCAGGAGCCAGCTCCATGGGCCACCTGGACTGGTGGCCGCCTGGTCAGGAACCCCCATTGTCAAGGGTGGCTATTGCCTCCTCCACCTTATCAATAAATGAGTTGTTAATTAACCTTCCTCTTATGCAGACTCTTTTTTTTTTTAAATCCAATTCTCTAATTCATTTCTGCTTTCAAGCATCATTCCCCTTATTTTACCCATAATAAATATTGAATAGACAGCATTTACTTATTGCCCAAAAAGCTCATTCAGTAGCAGGGCCAGAACCAGACACCCACCTCAATCATTCCGCCACTTGTTCACGCTCCTAGTGTGCGCCAGTCACTGCTGACGCTGAGGATTTAACACCCACACTGGCATCTCCCTTGTCCTTTGGGTGCTCATAATAGGTAGACAGGGAAGGGAGCCAGGTAGGAGCAAGAAACAGATTTAAAACTAATGGGAGTCACTGATGGTAATAAGCTAAGGAAAACCATAGTCATTACCACTGAAATTGGGAGAAAAAGTAGGATAGGGTAGTGGAGGAAAGCAGAGCTCAGGCTTCTCCATTTTCTGAGAGATGTGGTCCCAGGACCAACAGCAGCAGCAGCTCCTGGGACCTTACTAGAAATGCATGTTACTGGCCCCTTCCCCAGTCATCCTAGAAATCAGAAACTCTGGAGGTGGGGCCCAGCCATCTGCACTTTAACACATCCTCCTCCTTCCCCCTCCTGTCCCCTCAGCCCAGCCCCCATCACCACCACGGTGTGATTCTGACACCTGATGAATCTTGAAGACCACTCATCTCAAATTTAGTGAGCGGCAGATGCTAAACTCAGGAAAGTAAACCCACGGTAGAAAAACCCTGGCACAGATGAGTCACGTGCGCCTCCTGGAGAGACCAGAAAACGCACCCCTGATAGAGGCTCTCTCAAGATAAGCTCCCAAAATGCCCGTTCCAATTGTAAATTGAGATCTGGGACCATTTGTGATACGCCAGTTCCAAAGGTGAGTTTAATGCCACTTGGAACAATTCTGAGGAAGGACTCTATCGCTTGTATTTCAGCCATTCCCAGGAGTGCTGAGCTCGACAACAGCCAAAGTCCATAAATCTAGAGAATCATGTTAAATTCAAGCCTGCACAGGTGGTGGGATGTGATAAGGGCTTTATTAGAAATGTGAACACAATGCGACAGAACACACAGGAAGCAATCACTGCTGCCTGGAGACCGTTAAAAGAAGTCTTTTCCAACAGACAACATTTAATACGGGCGTCAATAACTGGTAGAATCTTACCAGGTAGAGAAAAGATGAGGAGCAAAGGTCAGGACGTCTCAAAGGCCTGTGGGTGGGCGAGAAGGATAGAAAGGTAGCCATGGGCCAGATTAGGAAGCGCCCAGTACCCAGTCAAGGAAGATAAACTTGCTTCTGCATAAAGTGGAGACATTGGGAAGATTTGAAGCAGAGAAATGGTGTGATGAAATAGACAAATAGATCATTTGGTGTGGGGGGAAATGGGCTGTAGGAGGGCCAGGTGAGTGAGAGTCTGGGTGATTGTTATCTTTAGTTCTTTGTATTTTTTCCCATCACAAATGTATTTTAACCATCACTTCCTTTGCAATTAACAAGTGCGGCCTTGAAGAGAAGTGACCCAGGGCACAGACACCCTGGAGACCCAGACTTAGGAGACTAGAAGAGCAGGGATCCAGGTCACAAGTGGAGCGTTAGCTCCGGCAAAGAGGAGGGGCCATTTGTCCTTTGAGATCAGAAAGAAAGAGATACAAATTCATGAAATACAAATTTTTGGAAGTGGAGTAGAGTTGAGATCATTTGTGCCAGAGTGCTCTGTTTCCTCAGTAATGAAAACAGCGGGCTCATGGCCGGAGAATCCAGGGCGAGCGCTGGAGGGGGGAGCTGGAGGAGAGCAGCAAAGGTCTGGAACAAATAACGGCCAGCAACACGCCCTGTGGTGTGTGTTAGGTGTCAGGCACAGTGCTAAGCGTCTTATGTCTATTGATACATTTAATCCTCACAACAAAATCAGGAGGCAGACACTATTATTATCACACCCATTTGATTTTATCTTTTAACATTATTTAATGTAAAGTTTATTTATTTACTTGGAGAGAGAGAAAGAGCTGGGGAAGGGCAGAGAGAGAGAATGAGAATCCAAAGCAGGCTTCACGCTGCCAACACAGAGCTCGATGTGGGGCTCAAATCCACAAACTGTATAATCATGAGCTGAGAGGAAATCAAGAGTCAGAAGCTTAACTGACTGAGACACTCAGGCGTCCCTTATCATACCTATTTTATAGAAGAGAAAACTAAGGCACCAAGAGGTCATAACCATATAGGTGGTAAGAGCCAAAGGTAGGATTTGAACCCACACAGTCACCAGCCGGTGTCAGGCTTTAGAAAAGGAATACCCCAGGATGGCTGAAAGATCAAGTCGTATTGAAACCTCAGCCGAGTTTCAGAACCGCGCCTGTCCCATGGAGTCCGTCAGAAGTCCTGTTTGACCCACTCCTCCACGGAGAAGCTCAGAAGGGCCGCGGCACGTCCTCTGGAGGGAGGACTTCCCGGGCCACCATCAGCGTCGCCGTGCGCCCATCCACAGAAGGCCACCGGAGCCCCCGCGGCCCGTGAGAAAGCCGGGGCTGGCGCGTTCCCATGGGGAAGGCCGACCGTGGGCAGCGGGCGCCTCGCAGCGCGGGAGCCGCGGTGGGAGGAAGGCGGCTTCCCAGCCCCGCGTCCTCGCCTCTTCCCAAACGCCGAATTGGAAGTTCTTCAAGTATTTGGGGGAAGAGCAGCTGCCAGCAAAGCTGAATCAAAGGATCTAAAAATAGTTAAAGAAAACACAAAGACAGAATGTGAAAATCAGATTATTCGGGAAGCCGAGCCAAACTTAGGAAAACTACAAGATGGGTGGGGAGCAGGAAAACAGAAGGGCCGCCTCCCTCCTCAGTGCCCATGACGCCCCTGGCTGTGGTCTCTTCGCTTAGCTGGGCTCTCTCCGCTGCTCCTCCGCGGTAGAAACTCGGGTCACCCTCGCTGTACACCAAGGCGTTCACCTTGGCAGCCCACCTGTTCTAGTCCTGTGCTCGCATCAAACAAAATCCTGGGATGGGAGAGAGGTTTCTACACCACTCCCTGCCATTGATGGGATGGACCCGCCTTACATGCAAGGGGTAAAAATTAAACCTAAAAAAGTGCCTGGCCCTTGGTTCTTACATGCAACATTTTGAAGTGCCCATAAGGGACCCAGAGAAGGTTTGGGTCAGTTAGGATGCCTTTGGCTGCCACATCAGAAAACCTTCCCAAAGAGTGACATCACCCATATACTCACCCTGCATTGTCTGTGCTCAGTGTAGTGGTTGCCAGGGGGAGGGGCATCGTCAGTGTCCACCTCCTGAGTGAAAATAGAGAATGGCTCACAATCTGCTCACTACTTAACGCCCTCCTCTTCCTAGGGGGCGGTAACACATTTCCCGGCTATGACCTGCATTAGTCTCTCTGGCCTTCTCTGTCTTCTGGAGGCCAATGCATTCTGCAGCTCATGGGCCCTTTGTCCATCTTCAAAGCACGACACTGCAACCTCTGTTTCTATGGTCACATCTCTTGCCCCACCCTCTTTGTAAGGACCCTTGTGGTTACATTGAGCTCACCTGGACCATCCAGAATGGTCTCCCCATTTCAGTATCCTTAATGTCATCTGCAAAGTCTCTTTTGCCATTTAAGTTAAAATATCCATAGGTTCTGAGGATTAGGACATGGACATCCTTAGGGGGGCATTGTTCACCCTACCACAGGCTCTCCGAAATACTTTGTTAGCTATGTTCTCTGTGCTCTCACTCTAAGGAACCAAGCCACCCTTCCTAAAGATTTATGTCAGATAATTCTAGAAATTTCCACATGTGTTCCTTAGCCCTGTTGGCTAGCCCATGGCAGTTTGGCTGTCCCATGGCAGATATAATTAGGTTAATGGTGACCCTTTAACTTGAATCACCATGGTGGTGCTTCTTGACAGTGTGTATTAGTCAGAGGTTTCCCAGAGAAACAGAAGGGATTAGAATATATATAGAGAGAGATTTGTTATTAAACATTGGATCACACAGTTATAGAGTCCAACAAGTCCAAAATCTACAGAGCCCAGGTTGAGTCCAGAGGCCAAGAGCTGCCCTGGAACCAGGAAGAGCTGATGTTCCAGTCTGAAAGGTACCAAGAAGGAGAATTCTCTCTTGGTCAGGAAGAGCCAGCTTTTTTGTTTTATTCAGGCCTTCAACAGATTGGATAAGGCCCACCCACATTAGGGAAGTCCATCTGTTTTACTCAGTCTGCCAATTTAAATATTAATCTCATCCAGAAATACCTGAAAGAACCATCCAGAATGTTTGATCAAATATCTGGGCACCTGATGGCCCAGGCAAGTTGATGCCTCAAATTAACCATCACACAGTGGCCATGACAAAGGTGGCAGATGTCCTGCTCAGGCCCTACTGAGCCCTGCTGGCATGGGTATCACCAAGCACCTATATGGTCACTGGTGCTCACTGGTCTGCACTGGGGGTTCCCAGGGGCACCCAATACCATTGCCCATCAGCACAGTAAACACCAGTGGGCTGCTGCAGGCTGCCTGGGGTCCCACAAAGAAGGCATAACATACCTAGTGATGTTTGCATCAACCCCTTTTTGGGGCCCCCTGCTCCCCGCAGAGGGACACAACATGGCCCACCTCACTTCATCCCCTTCCCCACCCTTTGAACCAAACTATGCCCTTGAACTTTCTCTCCCCTTGCCTCTCTTCCCTCCTCCCCCACCATCAGCTCTCCATGTGATCAGTAAGCCTGAATCCAAAGATAAACAATCCAAAATTTCAACCAGCCTGGGGAGCCTGCTGAAGATCTCCAATTCTTCCAGATGAAACCAATTAGTCTTTGATGTCAGCAGTGCCCTGAGCATCTGGGAGTGGAGAAGTGGGAAGGTGCGGGGCAGTGGGATAAGACTAGGGGCCTCAAGTTATACCAGATAGGCCCTGCCCTGTCTGCTGGCCTAATGGTTTCTCTAAGAACAACCTGGTTTACCAGCCACGCCCCCCCCACCCCCACACACAGAGTCCGTCCTCAGGCAGCCTTGCTGGTCCTGAGCTGCCCTGGAAACTTGAGCATGCTCCTTTAGGACTCATCTCCCTTCCCTCCCTCCCTGCCCCCAACAGCAAAGGGCAAAGCAGCCAAACAAAAGAGTGGGTCTCCCCAGTCTGACTTATCAGTCAGCCCTGCTGATCTGGACAGATACAGATTTCCCAAGACCATAGGAAAAAAGCATAAATATTTAATGGAAACCTAATCTAGTTGAGCGTGTGGAGGTTGGATAAGAAAGCCCTCTGGGGCGAGCAAGCAGGATCTGCACGGTGCAGGCGGCGCCCCGGAAGCTGAGAGCTCAGAGGCCCCCCGGAAGGAGGCTGACTTCTTGGGCCGGGCTCACAGAGGTAAGGGACAGCATGGCCATTGAGCAGGTTTCAGGTTTAGGGAGCACAAGCTACTCAGGGGCCCTTAACAGAAACCTCATCTCTCAGAGTTCTGTTTACATATCTAAGAAGACTTGTCTCATTTGAGCTTTAATACCAGCATCTTGAACAGTTCCCCAGTGTCAGTAGGGACCTAGATTTCTCTTTCTGCTGTGTCTTCCTAGCATGTGGCTTCCATTCTCAAGGTTATGAATGATCCAAGATATCCTTGGAGCCTCCAAATGGCAGGCTAGAAGGAGGAAAGTCAAACTGGCAAAAAAAAAAAAAAAAAAGAGAGAGAGAGAGAGACAGAGACTTCTTCCAGTGTATTTAGCTCCTTTTTAGCAGCCTCTCCTGCTCATGTGAAATTCATTTGTGCTTCTCTTTCAAAGAGGGAAGCCTGGTCTCGGGACCAAGCTGCAAGGTACCGGGGCACCTGGGAAATACCCTTTTATGGGACTAGTTGAACTGGGTTTATTGCTCCCACCTCCAAATAAAATCAGGCTCCTGTTACTAAGGAGGTAGGAGAAATGAATATTCAGGAAGGCAACAAGCAGGCCACAAACGCCTCCATCCTTGCGAGTCCCCTTCCAGGTTCCTCCATTACAGCCATTCTGCTCACTTCCTCCACTGGTGAGGACCAGTCTGGAGAGCAGGATTGGGGCTAGGGCAAAATTTAAGGAGGACCTCACTCTCAGGTTTGTGCCAGTGCTGACATTATACTTGTGTGAACCTGAGAGTGAGATCCTCCTTAAATTTTAGACCTAAGGCACCTTGTGGGGCCTCACCCTAGTCCCAGCTCCGCCTTAGAGTCGCAGGGGGGAAATCTCATCCCTTCTTTCTTCTCATCACATTGTGCAGAGCAACTTCTTCCCATTCCATCTGGTTTTCCACAACAAACAAACCTTCCTTGTGAACCTCAGGATTTAGATTAGCTTAGAATTCTCAAGATCTTGGACCTCTTCAGGCCCTCTAGAACACACAGCCCTCATAGCCACGTACCCATTCCCCCCAAGAGAGCAGGTGAACATGTGTGGATGCTGCCGCGTCAGGATGGGCGAAGCCAGTCAGCCCCATGGCACAGCATCTCCCTGCTTTGGATCTCAGAACTGCTGCAGAAGGCTTGGAAAGAAGCAAGGGCTGTGGCTGGCATTGTTCCCTCCGCCTCCCACCTCTGCTTTGAGTTCTTCCAAGCACACACCAACCAGGCTAACACTAGCATTTCTCCACCAGCTGGCCTGAAACAAGTTGGGATATGTTGTGGCTTCCATATACAGTGGGTTAATTTCCAGTCCAATTATAATAATGGTAATAATCAGCCACACTCAGGGAGCTGGCAATTACCACTATTTTTAACTTGCATCACTAAAGCAAATGGTTTTATGTACAGCTGGTTCCAAGAGGGCTGAGTTGTCTCCAGCTGGGAAAATCATGTACCAGAGTTACGGCCCATCCTTCTTTCCTCTGATGTTCTCGCTCTAGTGTGGCATCACCCACAAGCTCCAGGCTCATGGAACCGTCAACCTGTTTCTTCCTTCTTGCCCTTCCTTCCCAGCTGGCTCTCCAAGCAAGCAGAGATCTGATTTATCCTGTTACCACCAGTGGACACCCAGTGGCTCTCAAACTCTGAGCCCCACTCAGGGGCCCTATCCTTACCCCACCATTCCCAAAGAATGTATATTCCAAGTTTTATTTTGACAACACTCTTTCTGAACCCTGGCATGGGTCTCCTGGCTCCGGGCATTTTTCTGACATCACCACGAGCCTGATCTCCTCTCTCACAATCTTTGCCAAGAGAGAGGAGGTGTTGGCAGAAAACCAGGAGGCCCACACTTACTAGGGATCAGGAGGAAGGGAACAGGGAAAAGGAGACCCTGCAGCTTTCATGTCTTACCCCACGGATGAGAAGGAGTGGGTCTAGAGAATTCCTTGTGAAGGGCCTGGAAGGCTTCTGGGGCAGACAAAAACCTCTGGAGAGGGGAAGGGGGCATGACCCTACTTTGCACTGTCTGTTTCTGTGGTACTTGAGTCTATCTCTCATCTCCCCTTCTATACCATGAGGCAGAGACTGTGTATTTTGCTGTCGTCATCCAGGACAGTTTCTGACACTGTGCCTAGTAAGTATTTGCTAAATAAACAAATACCATTGGGCACTTCTGCAACCTGGATATGCTCAGACCTCACCAACCCAAGGTTCAAAATAAGACCCATTAATATCACCAGTGTATCATCTATGTCATATTCGAAGGAGCCTATAGACAGTTTTCCTCTGTGTGTTCCTCACTGGTTGTTACAAATGGATAAAGGGGAGAGCAGAGAGCACTAGGATAAGGAGAGAAACGCATATAACTTGGGTATAAAATTTAAGGGGACACCAAAAAACTTGGTGACCAAGATAAATAATATTGTGAGGCACCTGGGTGGCTCAGTTGGTTAAACATCCAACTTAGGCTCGGTCATGAGCTCATGGTTCATGAATCCAATCCCACGTCAGGGTCTGTGCTGACAGCTCAGAGCCTGGATCCTGTTTGGGATTCTGTGTCTCCCTCTCTCTCTCTCTGCCCCTCCCCCACTCACACTCTGTCTTTCTCTGTCCCTCAGGAAAAGAAAAGTTAAAAATATTTTGAAAAAATATAAAATGATATTTTAACACACCTGTGTTAGTTCCTAGGGCCGCCATTATAAAGTACCACAAACTGGACAGCTCCAAACCACAGAATTGTTCTTTGTCGTGATTCTGGAGGCTGGAGGTCAGAAGCCAAGGTGTCAGCAGGCCGTGCTCCCCCTAACAGTTCTAAAGATGAATCTCTCCTCGCCTCTTCTTAGCTTCTGCCAGTTGCAGAAATCTCTGGCGTTCCTTAGCCTGTCACTGTGTCATTCCACTCTCTGCCTCTGTCTTCATGTGTAGGTCTTCTGGTCTTCTCTTTGTGTCTCTGTGTCTCACGTGACCCTCTTACAAAGGCACCAGGCACTGGACGTAGATACTGTCCTGCCTCAGCACAACCTTATCTTAACTAATGACATCTACAAAGATCCTGTCTCCAAGTAAGGTCACATTCTGAGCTTCTGAATTTGAGGGGGCATTATTCAATCCAATACAGCAATATTTTTTAATCAAAATTAATGCAAAAAATCAATGGAGAGCAAATTTTAAGTCTAAATAATGTTTTTGATTTCTTTTAATTTTTGAGAGAGAGAGAGACAGAGCATGAGTGGGGGAGGGTCAGAGAGAGAGGGAGACACAGAATCTGAAGCAGACTCCAGACTCTGAGGTGTCAGCCCAGAGCCCAACACCGGGCCCAAACTCGTGAACCCTGAGATGAAGATCTGAGCCAAAGTCGTTTGCTCAACTGACTGATCCATCCAGGCGCCCCTTAAAATTCTAAATAAAGATAGAATCTGATCCTGCACAGCGTGATGCACCTTACGTCCCCCACATGCCCAGCCCTGATGAAACCAGATCTGGAAAAAGCCTCCACAGCAGGGTCAGGGACTAGGAAGACACTATAATCATGGATTTCTTCTATCAATTCACTCTGTACACCTTCTCCTGAGAAGCTGCTGTCTGTTCCTGGGATTTGACCTCTTAGGTGTCAAAAAACATAAGCAGCGTTGCCAACACTTCTTTTCCCTCTGGTGCCCGCTGTCCGTACTCACAAGACGCCATTCGTAATGAAAGGCAGGCATTTTGGAAAGAGGAGGGGCCCATGCTCTCTGCCAGATGAGATCCAGTCATTGCCAGTGAGGGTCTGAGAGAATGAAGACAAGAAGAGGCATCCCCAAGGCTCCAGCCCTGCAAGGAACCCTAGGAAAACAGACCTGTGTTTGCACAACAGACTTAGCAGAATTTCCAGAGAAGTCCACCCACCCTCTCACAATTTCTGCTTGTCCGTTGGCTTCTCAGCAAGGGAATATATGAAATAGCACCACCTGGGTTGCCGTGATTCAAAAAGTAGGTCATAAATATCCTTGAATCAAATTACTGGGGCTAATGGCTGGCAGTGGACATCAGAGCGTGCAGGTTCCACATGGTATATTTCTTTCCTTTCTGGAGCTGCGGAAGTGAAAACACCAACATTTCCAAGTCTCTCTCACTGTGAAAGAAAAAAATGGCAGATAATTCAGTATTTTTGATATCGATGGATTTTTTTAGTACCTACAAAATTCCGTGTGCTTCCTACATGTAATTTCCACAAAATCACACTTATGAGGTTGATACTGAAAGGAGGAAAGACTGACTCGCCCAAGTGTGCCCTTACACGTGGTGTCAGGATCTGAACCCAGGGGGCAGGCTTTCCTCTGAACACCCTCTGTCTGGTTCACAGACCACAAACAAACTAGCGATTCTGATAGATTTACGACCGTACAGCTGGTTGCTCTTCTGGGAAGTTCAAAGACTGAAGGCAAACTTGCTCTACATCACAGGCCTTTGAAATGGATATTCCATGACCCACTTCTGGGAATTTACCCCAAGGACACAATGAGTAACACACCCAAACTTGATCTATAAGGCTGCTTCAAGCCAGGTTACCAATGACAACAGAAATTGGGGGGGGGGGTGCGGGGGATATCCCAAATAAGAAATGTTTAAATAAATTAATATACACTTATGGTTAAAGTAACCCAGCCCTGTGTGGTTGCCCTATTATTTAATACACAGGTAAAATAACTGGACATCTCATTCTTTATGACACAGGATTCCGGAATCTGTCTAACAATCCGTGGGAATGGCTGTTGCAATTGGAGATAGCCGCTCCCCACCCCCGACTCATGCTGCTCTCTGCATCTAATGTCTTTTGGCCATATTTTTACCCTCCTTCCACCAGACTGCAAAAATGAGACCAGCTCCCCTTCCTTCATTCTCAGGGAATCAGTGGGGTGTACAACTGTGTGGGCAGTAATCTTTCCTGGAATTTTATGATTTAAAAAATGTAAGACAAAAATAAAATGTAAGCATCAAAGTCAGACATCAATATCCCTCTATCCATCTTCTGTGCTTCAGTACAGCGAGCTCCTTGCTGAGAATCTCACCTCTTCATCCCCGCCCACCTCCTCCCACTGGAGTTCATTCTTACCTTCTACCGGAGTCCTTCTCCCTTTCCTGGGTCCAAGGCCACAGTCCCTGATTTCAGACTCCTAAAGAAAGCCAAAACTCTACCACTATCAGAACAACTCAAGGAGACAACGTTTTGCTGCCATTTATCTCCCTTCTTTTTTTAAAAATTTTTAATTTTTTAAGTTATTTATTTATTTATTTTGAGAGAAAGAGAGAGAGAGAGATTGAGAGAGAATCCCAAGCAGGCTCCTCACTGTCAGCACGGAGCCTGAGGTGGGACTCATACTCACGAACAATGAGATCATGACCTGAGCCAAAATCAAGAGCCAGATGCTCAAACGACTGAGCCCCCACCCCCAGGCACCCCATATCTCCCTTCTTCATCTAAAACTTTGACTCCAGTGAAGGCATTAGTTCTTGCCTTTGCATAATCAAAAGTCTCACTAAAGCATTTCTTTTATCTCAGTTAAAAATAATAATAATTTCTCCCTTACATAAATTGTGCTACCACCCTAGAGAAACCAAGACAAACTGCCAATAGCTTTGAAAATAGCAATGTATTTTCCTTCCCACCACACATTTAATTGAATTCCTCAGAGCCATTAAAAGTCATGTTGTAGAAAAGTATTTAATGACATGGAAACAGTGTTCATGGCATATGGATAAGTGACAAAAAAAAAAGACCCATCACAAAGTACATGCTGCAGAATCCAAATTATGCGAACATTGTGTATATATCTGATTATGACGAGAGGGTAGGATTTGGAAACATATTGTTGTGTTTTTCTATTTTGCCTTCCTACATCCATCTGCCTCTGGGCCAGGCATTGTTACAGATGCCAAAAGAAAGAATTATTCTTTAGTTTTTGACATTCAAAATAGGCATTTACACCTGAGATAAGCTTGAAGATGGGAACTAGTAAAAGAGGGGCATTCAATACATCAGTGGCTTTGCATAAGGGATAAGAGAAAGAGAAATGGAGATGGTTGGGGAGGTTTCCAGGAGAAGCTGTGTCCCCTGAGCTCAAGGGACCTAGGGCATACAGAACCTTACCCTAGTCTCCTTGGAACTTGGGGCAGAGACCACTGTGCACGGCAAACTCAAGGCACATGACCAGTAAGGCAGAGAGACACAGCTGAGTCCAGTGAGCATCCCCTCAGGTCATAGACTGCTAGTTAGGACAGGGACAGGTGACAGCACGAGAGGACCAAACCAGTCAAGAGTAAATACAAGATGCGGCAGATACTCAGGGTTCTCCAGTACCTATGGGAGCTATGGAAATACCTAGGAAGCAGAGGGAGGCCCTCAGCCCCTAGGCAATCTGAGAAAGATCACACATCAGCAGTCACAGATGTCAGGGGCACATGCCAGCAGAATGTCCAAAGGTGAGACCATGGCCACTGTCTCTCAGCACCAGCATTCAGCACCAGGGGGGAACACCAGCACAAGGCCAGGGGTCCCTCTGGCCATGTGGACATGGACACTCAAGGCCCATATTCCCAAATGCCATTTTGAGAGGACCTGGATAAGGTGGGCAAGGAAAGAATATGAAAGACTGAGCACTTGTCCCAAGAAGACACAATCGAACTTGAAGGGACTATATAAATTCTTGGCTTTGACTGAGTTTAAACTCCAAAGAACTAAATTAAAAATCTTTTCTAGCAGTCCCGTATAGAAATGGGGTAGGAGTCAGAGTGGGGTGGAGTGGTTCAGAGTCAGATTATAGAGCCGTAGTTCCCAGCCTTTAGTGTACTTTAGAATCACCTGGAAGACTGGTTCAATCAGACGTTTCTAGGCCCACCCCCAGAGTCTGTGATTCCCAAGGGGTCTTACATGGGGCCTGAGGATTTACATTTCTAAGGAATTCCCAAATAATGGCTATTTTGCCAGTCTGTGAATGACACCTTGAGAACCACTCTTCTGGAGAGAGTCAAAGAATGCCATTTTCTTGGCACAACTAAATGTAATGATGTTAAGCCTGTCTGTCTATCTACCTACTGACCCACCTCTCCATGACCAGCAGCACATACACCAAATAGCAGTGTGGTTATAACGAAGCTGTAGGATTATGGACAATTTGTATATTCTGAACTTTTCTGATGTTATTCTAAAGATATTCTGATGTTATTCTAAAGATAAAAAGAGTTGGTGGTTGGGAACTGTCTTAGACAGTTCAAGAAAATTAGACTGACCAAAGGGTCAGACTCTCACACTTCCTTTGAGGGCCTGGGCTGGCCCTTCCCTTATCTGAACCTCATTCTGTAGATACTTTAGAGCAAAGGCCAGTCTCCTTTATAGATAAAGAAAGCAGTCACAAATTAGGCATGATTTAAGTGATGAGGCAAATCCCACAGACCCTTAAATAGCTCCTTCACCCACCTGCTGTGGTACCAGATATCCTGCAGCAGACTGATCCCTGGAGAACTGTTGGAGATGTGCATGGTCCCTCACTTGGCCTTTGTGTTATCTGGCAAGGATCATTGGTCGCTTTCCAACCAAGAACACAGTTGTAGAACATAACACCTGGATTGCACCCAGGTCACTAGGAGACAGCAGCAGCCTCGGGGCCTGGGACAGGTGACAGAACAATTTTTCTGGCAGGTTCAGGACCAAAAGTTCAGTGTACACAAGCCAGCCTGAAGTGGACAGCTGTGGACATCCAGGGCTCAGCCCGGGAAAGGCAGACCTGGAGCGAGGGAATAGAGATGGACTTGCACAAACAGTGTTAAGCCTGGGAAGCTCGTGCCCCAGCCTGGCAACAGGGCAGGTTGGGATGTGCTGCAGTTTCCTGCTGGACCCACGCTGCCTCAGGACAGCTAATGGGCACCGGGAGGTGGCGGGCGGCATGCTGCAGAAGCCAGAGGACCGATACATGTGGAAATAGTGCATTTCGCACACGATTAGGTTTTAAAAGCAGTTGGAGTGTTTGTCCTTTGAATGTGTTGGAACATCTTATTTTTCTAAGGCAAAATTGTCCAGAAATGAAGTGGTGCTAGAGGCTCAAATCTGGCTCATAATGAAAACCACAGAGTGCATGGGGATTCTTTTTTAAAAGAAACTTTTATTCCTACAGACACCTGGCCTACACCCCCTGCAAGCACCGCTGTGCCACCGTATTTCCAGGGTATTGCTTTTGTTTATAAAAATAGCTCAAATATAGATTTCTTCACCTCTGGGTGTCCTGGGCTTAGAGGCTAAGCAGGCTGATGTTTGGCTCTGAGCAGACCAAAAGGAGCCATTTACTTAAGGCATTAGAATCCATCCTGTTTGGTTGTAACAGTCTATTGGTGTTATTGCCCTCCCTGCTCAGGGAACAAAGCCTCCAACAGGCAACATTAACAAGCTGTGGAGTGCTTCTCCTGAATTCTGTCCCTGAGCTCACGATCCGTGGCCTCTGTACACAAGGTGACACATACATCACACACAGGGACACATAGGCCAGCCAACTGTACAGCATTTGTCCCTTCCCTGTAATTCTTCCTGCTTGTCTGTGAGCCCCTCCAGGACAGAGCAGAAATCGTGTCTGCAACTTCACTGTAAGAGTGAGTGCCTGACACTGAGTCTGGTACATGTCAGAGTTTATCAGTGTGTGTTGAATAAAGGTACAATTCAGTAAATACTTAATAATTATATTGGCTCCCATAGGACAGCATTTACTACATATCTGAGAGTATGTTAAACACCCTACATTTTGTAATTCCATGTAATCCTACTAACAAATCATATATAGATTAAAAATGAGTGGAGGTAGGAGAGAATTAAATAGAAAAAGAAAAAGAAAAGAGGCAAGAAAGATCAAGGGAGGGAAATAAGGGCTGAGGGGAAGGAGGGAAAATGGAAGGGGAATGGAAGGGGAGGGAAGGAAAAATGGGTAGGGTAGATAGAGAGGGAGGGCAGGACAAGGGGGCAAGCAGTGAGGAGCGGTGAAAAAGAAAGGGAATAAAAAACAGGGGGGGATGGATGGAGGGAGGGAGAGACTTAGAGAGACAACAGCTGGCATGTGCAGGAAGCTTTGCCCAAAGGGGAGCCCTGATCCAGTGCAAGGCACTGGAGGGTTCCAGCTGTGCCAGCAGAGCACACCATCTGGAGGGGTGACTGGAGGAGGCTGGTGTGATGCCAAGACAGCAGTCAGCACCAAGGATCTGACGAGAGTGACTGCCTGGACAGCAGGCTCTGGCAAAAGGACTCTCCCTCCTGGCCAGATATGAAAACTGAGCAGGCAGGCTTGGTACAAGTCCATCAGCAAGTAGTGAAGGCGGACATGCTGGATTAGGAACAAGAGACCACACTCTAATCCAGCGTTACAGAGAGGCAGGAAGCCAGTTAGTTACAAGGCAGAAGCACAAGGGGAGGCCAGGCAGGCTGTCTCATTAGGCACCAGGGGAGATAGTTAATATATTACAGCAAACTGTTCACCTATTTGTTTTTAAAGTAAGGACTTCCTTGTCTGGGGCGGGGTGGGGAATGTGATCTTGATAAAATAAAACTAAGCAGAACAAAATAGAACAAACATCAAATAGAACAAAGGTGAAAAAATAAAACTCATTAGATTGCCTTACCTAGGAGTAAACTTTGTAACTGTTAGATAGATTTCATTTCAGACGGCTCTCTAAGCACTCATACACAGAGAAACATAGCTAAATAGAGGAATGGACTCACTAATGGAAACTTGGGCAGGTAGATATTTAACAATTGTTATTTCTAGAGTATTAAAATTCATTTTACTTGATTTTACTTAAATTCACTTAAATTTAAATTTTACTTAATTTTGAGGCCCAAATTTCTACTTCCTCATGGGTTGAAAAACCTAAAGCCCAAAATGTGTTTTCAAATTGTACCAGACTGTGATATTGCCCTAAGGCAGTGAACAGAAGCAAACACATTTCTTCTCTGGAGGACCCATTTTTATCCCAGGTACCTGTGAATTACTCCAGATCACGTTCCAAGGAAAATGAGTGGCATAGAATTTAATGTTACAAAACACAGAAGAAAACAAGGCACCATGTTTGAGAGTAAGCCAAAAGAAAAAAGGCCTAAAATAATATGAAATATTTTAGATATTAGAATTGTCAGACACATAATTTATAATTATATTTAATATGTTTAAAGAATAGAGGGGACACTTGAAAATAAACCAGGAACTAGAAACATAAAGTATACCCAAATGAGAGGAACTGAAGAGAAAGTCCAGAAATAAAAAATTAAAAAATCCTAATAATTGAAATTAAAACTTCAGTGACTGCAAAGCAAATTAGTCACAGCTGAAGAGGGATATAGTAGATTAGAAATTAAGCACAGACAAGGAGATGGAAAAATTAAAATTAAAAGAATACCAAAATCAGTAAAGTTAAAAAGTATCAAGGATGGAGTAGGAAGGTACAACATATGTATACTGACAATGAGGCAGAAGCAATTTGAAGAAATAAGAGCTCACACTTACTAAAGGTGATAAATTAGTCTTGTCCACACATTTTAAAGGAGAATAGATAAAGAAAAATACAGCCAGAAATACGTCATAGTCAAACTGGAAAATACCCAAAACAGAAAAACCTATCATAAAAGTAGCCAGAGAGAAAAGACAAATTAATTTCCAAGGAATAAAAATTAAACTACAAATCTCTTTACCACATCAACCAGAATGTAGTGGGATGAGATCTTCACTAAGAAACAAGCAATTATGTGGTATCTGTAATGTGCCTAGAAAAGTTCTAAAGACTTAGCTTGCATTCACCCATTTAGTTTTCAAGCTCACAATGAAGTAAGCACTACTCTTATTCTCATTTTGCACACAAGGACACTGGAGCAAAAAAAGTTAAATAATTTGTCCACATTTATACAGCTATTAAGTGTCAGAATCAGAATTCAAATTAAGTTAGCCTACTTTCTGAGACTCTGCTATTGACCACTACATTAAATTAATTTTCTATGCTGAGAGAAATCACCGAATTTTTTAGTTGTAAAAGTATTTTTCTATAATGAGGCCATAGGTAGTTTCCTTCTCTGGTAATGGCAGGCCACATAATTCAATTAAAATCTTGAATCTGTAATTAAAAGCTTTCCTACAAGGAAAACTCCAGGCCCAGATGGTTTCCCTCACAAATTCTAACAAATGTTTAATAAAAAAATAAAGCCAATATTACCCAAACTCTACCCAACTAAAGAAACTAGGGAATATCCCAAATACTAAGAAACCCCAGTTTTTGAAGCAAACATAATACTGACACCCAAATCTAGCAAGAACATTGCAAGAAAGCAAAATTATAAGTCAGTTTCACTCATGAACAGAGATGCAGAAATCGTAACCTAAGTCTTAGCAAGCCAAATCTACTAAGATGGTTTGGAAAAACCTGTTCAGTTAAAAATGCATTTATTCTATGATCGGACAATCACAGTTCTGGTAGTTTGTTTTATAGATTTAACTGCCCTCATATAAAATGATAGTGTTCACTGAAGTATTCATTGCATCATTGTTTGTATTAGAAAAAACTTGGCGACAACCCAAGTTTTTAACAATGCAGTCCTCATTAAATAAATCATTGTACATCCATACAGTGGAATATTGTAAAGCTACATTGAAGTGAATAATGACAACCTTTATGGATGATATCAAAGATTTCTAAGATAAACTGTTAAATTTTAAAAATCAAAGTACAGAACATATATTTACAGTATGCTAGCTGTTGTATAAGAAAGTAGAAAAGTAAGAATTTATACTCATAGCTATTTGTATGTGAATACTAAGAAACCCCAGAAGATTACAAAAATCTGTCTTTATGGGAAAGTGTGTGAGAAGGTAGGTGATAGTGATAAGAGACAGAATTTTTTATCATGTTTTGAATTTTTGAACCATGGGACTATATTATAAAAACCAAATGAATAAATATCAAAGAATAATAATGTAGGGAGAAGTAAAACAAGATTCCAATGAAAATATATGACAAAAAGATATAAGTAAAGAAAGTAGAGCATGACTGGAATTGATATCCATTATTTGAGATATTGAGCAAACGTATTGGTTAACTTTGGAACGTAATAAATTAAGGATTCAGGTTTTTTATTCATGTTCATAGGCTTTTACCAGTAGAACAGATATGGTATTACTTCACTCCTGAATCCATAAAAGAAAAAAAAGAATATTCAATTCTTCCAAAAGAAAAGAGAAAAACCATAATGGAAAAGGCACAACAAATACAACACACAATATAAGATGATGGAAATAAACCTAAAAATACAAGTAATAACAATATATATAAATAGACTTTTCTTTAATAAATAGACTGTCAGAATTCTTTAAAATCCAATTATGTGCTGTTTGTTTTTAAAAGTATGTAAATAAAAGTGCAGACACAAGAAGTTTGAAAAAATAAAAACAAATAGAAAGTAAAAGCTATGCCAGATAAATATTAACCAAAATAAATCTACTGAAGTTATATTAATACTAGAAAATATCAATTTTAAGGCATAAGGAATTTCAGGAAATAAAGTTTAACTTATAGAACAATTGATACAAGATTGATTTAATTGAGTGGTGCCTGGGTGTCTCAGTTTGTTGAGCATTCAGCTCTTGATTTCGGTCATGATCCCAGGGTAATGGGCTCAAGCTCCACATCTAGTTCCCTGCTGAGAATGGAACCTGCTTAAGACTTTCTCTCTCTCTCTCTCTCACCCTCTCTCTCTCTCTCTCTCTCCCCCTGCCCCTCTCTCCAACTCTGTCTCTCTCTCTCTAATCCATTTTTTTAAAAGATTGTCTTAATTGGTATAATATGCATCTAATAGCATAACCTCAAAAATACAAAGCAAAATTTGACAGAACTGCTAAGAGATATAGATATGTATCTCACAATCATAATGAGAGATTTTAATATACTTAGGTATGGTTTCAAGCAGACAACATAGAGTAAGGATATAGAAAATGTGAACAACATGAACTACCTTGACCTAATATCCATACATGTAATTCCAGACCCAATGATAAGAGAGAGCATGTGAAACACACATTAGCATTTGTAAGAATTGACTTTGTACCAGGCCATAAAACACATCTTAGTAAATTTTAGATAACTAGTAGCATCAGACTATACTTCCTTACTGTTCTGCTATTAATATAGAAATTCACAATCAAAAATGCATATTAATTACAAGATCAAAAGAAAATTAATTCCAATCTTACCTAAACTACCAAGAGATTATACGATAAGAATAGCACAACTCCAACTCCTTATGAGGTGAACATAACCTCGATTTGGAAACAAAGCAAGACATTATGAGAAAGCAAAATTATAGTCCAACCCCACTCATGAGCACAAATCCAAAAGCTCTGCAATAAACGTTATGCTCTAAGGGCACCTGGGTGGCTTACTTCTTTGGGCCTCCAAGTTCAGCTCAGGTCATGATCTCACTGTTGGTAAGTTCGAGCCCCACATTGGTTCTGTGCTGTCAGTTCAGAGCCTGGCACCTGTTTCAGATCTATGTCTCCCTCTCTCTCTACCCCTCCACTGCTCATGCTCTGTCTCTTTCTCAAAAGTAAATAGAGGTTAAAAAAATTGTTTTAAACATTATGTGCTATTAGAAGAGTAGGAAAGAGTAGTAAATATCCTGAGGCCAGAAGAGGGGATGGAGTGAAGGCACAGCAGGCCAAGGAAGAAGGCACCCATAGCTCCTGCTCATCCCTAGAGGACTTCAACTCCATGTGTAACAAGAGTTCTGGGTCTCAGCACCAAACCCAGCTCTTTCATGTGTGTTGGTGGCAGGGCACAGAGGGGAGTCTGCACCTTCCTACTGTATGATCAACTTAGCTGCAAAATCTTGGAGTTTCTTTGTCTTTACTGCAGAACTTTGTAGGTGATATTTCACTGTGTTCTTTCATGCATTGCCATACCAGTTCTTTTTACCACGGCCTCTCCATTCACCTGTTGGTTGATTAGATTTTATCACAAAGTAATTTTTCACTTCTTTGCTTCCAGAATGGCTCACATGTACTTATTCTCTATACTTTAATGTTTGTTAATATCTGATATAAGTGTTTTTGCATCATACCTTCCCTCATATGATCATAGATACTGTTTCACTAAGTGTTGCTATCTGGAAGGTCTAAGGATGACCAGACGCTTGTTAAAAAGACTTCGTTATCCTTCATGGCAACCTAAAAACTGGTTTTTTTTCTTCTCCAATAAATTTAAAAGGATATATCTCAGAGTCTACTATCCAGACTAATGTTTTTCTATAACATAGTTGTCTTTTACATCCAACTCAGGCATTCCTTTCAGGGAAATTTTTCTTCTATTCAGTCTTTTAATAATTTTTCTATTCCACATTAGGGTATTCAACTTCATGTTACTAGCATTATTATTACCTTTCTTTCATAGCTGTTATCTTTTCTTCTTCTAATTCCTCTTGTCTCTTTCTAAATCATTTAAATTTATTGAAATTATCTCTAGCTTTTCTTGGATATTAGGGATTACATTTCCAGCCATAATAATTATATCCCTCTCTATTTCTAATTTAGTTATTACTTCTATTGTGATAGTGCTTTAGTATTCACTTTTGTTCCTTCCCTTTGCAACCTTCATTTCTAGCTCATTCAGATGGTTTATCATGTAATTTCCAAGCTCTTCTAAAAACTGAATTCAAATTCTTGTTAAGTGATATAGAATTTAAATGTTTGCAGAGAATTTTCTTCTGTTCCTTGGATTACTTTCCCCCAGAATAGAATCTTTAGCTGTCAACTATGTGTTCCTTTCCCTCATTTGTTATTCTTTAAGTTATTACTATTATTTTTGGTTGGTATAGGACATTGACTTACTGTCATTTGGTTTCCTTTGATCTTGCTTATGCTTACCAGGGACACTTTCTCTTCTGATGGAAGGTGAATGAATTCTCACTGACTCCCTTCCCTCCTGAACTCTGTTTCCCATCACTCCAAACTTTAATTGAAGGGCTGAGTATGAAACTCTTTCTACATGAAGACAGAAGAAGAAATTAGCTTGATCTCTATGCAGTCGCTGTTGGAAAATGTGTCTCTGACCTCTCTAATGTTACCTTCAGCTAAATGTCTTGTAAAGTGTTCATTCTGCTTAATAAAGTGTGCAACATTAGTCCTACTCATCATCTCTGGATTATACTCTTAATTCAGCATGACTCCCTGGAGACTCCATGTCATAAGAGACTGTTGGGTCCAGTTGCTTACTTCCTCCTTGCACCCAGGTCTTCCCAGCAGCCCTTTTTACTTCCCTCACATGGAAAAGATCCTAAACTTCCTTTTCAACTCTTTTTCTTTTTCCTTACCAATGTGAGGATATTTTCAAAGATTCTCAGGATTCTGTTGCTTAATCTTCTTTTCTCATATCCTACTGTGTGGAAGGTAGATGGATACATACTGACACAGAGAGATAATATATAAGTTGTTAAATAAAAATGCAGGTTATAAAATAGTATTTACAATTATTTGTTATTGACACATTTGATAAATTTAGGTGTGCACATATCTCTATATTGATGTGCCTAGATATAGACACATAGAAATAGATTAATATATATAGATACATATAACTACAAGATATACATATTATATTTATATAAATTTATATTGTATAAATCTTACATAAAAATTTGACAAGATATATACCAAAATGTTAATATTGGTATTCCCTAAGTGAATGTTTTCACTTCTTCTTTTTCCTTGTCTGCATTGCAAAAAATCTCTATAACGCACATGTATTGCTTTTCTTTTAATGAGACATGCTATTGTTTCCTTTTTTCTTGATTTTATTTATAGCCTGTCTTTTTCCAAAATGTATTTTGCAGGGTTTCCAGCAGAAGAAACATACAATGAGGTTAATGAAATAGAAAATCTGGACACAGGGAAAAACAAACAAAACAAATATGAAAAGGGGGAGGAGCAAAGAAGCTGTAAGGAAGGGTGATATGATTCTGTTGTGAAATAAGTGGCTACCATCTCCGGCGTGGAGGTCCCATAAGCTGTGTTTGTCAGTGGCATCCAATTAGGAAAAGGGGAGTCACACAAGAGGATGAAGTGAAGACGGAACCTACCTCTGCCCTTGAACAGGAGGTTATTTGCCCATATAGCCCAGCAGAAATTACAGTATATAGCTGTGTCTTTAAGAAAGAAGCTTCTCTTTACACCTAGAGGCAGCCAAGCCAGTGTCATCAAAAAACATGTAGGAGTGTGCTTACATGACAATTTATACCAATCAACATTCGGAACATTAAATAGGACACTAAAACTGAAAGCTAACATGGGAACAGTTTCAGAAATTGGCTAATTATTCTCCTCTGTGGGAACAATGCCTTCACATGACTGTAATGTTTGAGGTAGATTATTATCTAGGCATGTGGGTTGGATGAGTAGCCCAGCGGCCCTTCCCAGGCACACATATCTAGATTCTTCTCTTGTCTGATGCTGCCTCATTTTTGTTAAGCATGGCAGAGTCCATCTCATCACCTACTGCCCACCCAGTCCCAATCCGAATGCCTCCCCACACTGTCTACAGGATAAAATACAACTTCTACAAACTCATATTTAAAGCTCTCAACAATCAGTCACGCCTCATCCATCTAAATTATTTCCAACTCAATTAGCAAAGACTAACTTAGACTGATAGATGGACGTGTATAATGCATTAGCTGCTCTCTAAAATCTGATTGCCTCACAGGAGAGATAAGTATACAAATGCCAATAATACAATGGAATGGCAGAATAACTTATTCCTCTCTGTAAGGTGAAGGGCTGGTAGAAAAACCTGAGGTGGATAGTAGTCATCTGAGCTGGGCCTTGGAGAAATTTGCTGGTAAGTAAGCTTAAAAACGTATTCCAGGCAGGACAAGAAAATAGTACAAAGGTGTAAATGAACATTTGGGGAGGGAGGAGACAGAGAGCAACCCAGAAATGGTAAAGTATAGCAAGGCTATTTCTACAAAACTCCAGGACATTGATGACATCCCATTCGATGAGAGGCCATTTGTATGAAATAACATGTGAATGGTGCCCATGGAGCGGTGCAGTGTCAGTGGCCCTTAAGCATCCAAGGGATAATAACTGGACATGTGCCTGTAAAGATAGGTTTAGATGAGGTGATGTGGGATTTGAAATTCTAAGCAATTTATACTGTGTTCTGTGGAAATTAAGAGAGCTATAGGGAGTTGGTAAGTCTTATAGTGACTTGATCATGTGTGAGTGTTGAAAAAGATATATTGCTTGAAAGATCATTCTTAGAGGAAGCAGGAAGATTGTGTGTGTGTGTGTGTGTGTGTGTGTGTGTGTGTGTAGAGGAAGGCAGGTAGGGAGAGACAGAAGCAGAGACTAGAATTCAGTGAGGAGGCAATTATAATAGTTTTGGCCAGTGATCACGAAGGCCTGGCAGGAGAATCAAAGGAATGGAATACATGAAACTTTTACAGATGGACTCTGGTGAAGTCAGTAACCCACAGATGTGGTGGTAAGAGAGAAGGAAGAGTCAACACATCCAGGGACAGGGTGGCGTGGATGGGAATGGTATTCAGCAAGACAAGAAATTACAAATAGGAGCCCATTTGTGGGAAAAGACAATGAGTCCCATGTAAGATATGTAAATTTAAGAAGCCTACAGAACATTAGAATAACTAGAGATAAAGGTTTGGGATTCATTTAGCAAAGTCCTGACTCAAAATAAAGAATTGGGAATTATCATTTCACTAGTAGTTGAAAGTCATGTAGTTAGGTTTCTAGTTTTCCACTCCGATGTAGACATTGCAATGGATCATCACACTCACTGTAACAACTACAAAAGAGTGGATATGAATTCCCCAAACTGCATTGTTAAATAACATTGGAGAGTTGCAGAAGCAAAGAAGTCTAAAGGAACAAGGTGCCAGCAAAGTGTGAGACCTCCCTGAGTGAGAAGACACCACCGTGTCGCTCTGTGAGTCTCAACTCAAGTCCGTGGAGAATCTGGTCTGTGATAGGTAGAAGGACTTTACAGGGATAAGAAGAAAGCAGCAGCGCTTAGAACAGCTTTGTGGCTGGCAAGAGAAATTGCAATCTGCAGAAGCTTTAAATGCAGAACTAGTTCCCTGTGCACTGATTCTCCCTGTGTCACTTTTGCTGGATCTGCAACCCCAGAAGTGAAGGAAGCTGGAGCTGGGCTGGAGAGCAGAGGGCCACATCCACAGTCATACAATGCTTGGCATCCAGAGTCCTGCTGGAGGAGGACTTGTAACACCCACAGGATAGCACCTTCACCTTTATCTCTCACCATGTGCAAAAATTAGCATGAGGTGGATATGTGAAATGTGAAGCCTGAAATTATTTTTAAAAATTGTCGAATTGGACTTGGTCAAAATGAGAACCTTTTGTTCATGACAAAACACCATTAAGAGAATAACTAAGTAAGCCACAGACTGGGAGAAAATATTCACCATCTGTATTCAACATAACTTGAATCTAGAATATGTAAAGAAAGCCTAGAAATCAATAAGTGAAGCTACCCAATTAAAAAAAAATAGACAAAAGAGTTGAGAAGGCCTTTCACAAAGGAAGATATCTGGATGACCATAAAAGCATATAAAAAGGTACTTAAAATAATCAGTCATCAGGGAAATGCAAAGGAAAACTACTATACAACCACCAGAATAAGCTAAAACAAAAAGATGACAACTGTAAGCATTGGTGAGGATGTGGGGTGATTGGAATTCTCAGAAATAGCTGGTATGAATGTAAAATGTAAACCACTTTAGAAAACTAGCACTTTCTAAAACATGTAAGCATTAGCTTTCTCTATGGCCTGGCAATTCTTTTTTTTTTTTTTTAATTTTTAAAATGTTTTTAATTTATTTTTTAGAGACAGAGAGAGATAGTGTGAGCAGAGGAGGGCCAGAGAGAGAGGGAGACATAGAATTTGAAGGAGGCTCCAGGCTCTCAGCCAGCTGTCAGCAGAGAGCCCAATGCGGGGCTTGAACCCACGAACCGTGAGATCATGACCTCAGCCAAAGCTGGACGCTTAACCAACTGAGCCACCCAGGCACCCCTGGCCTGGCAATTCTCCAAGCTAATTATCCAAGATACTATAAAACTATATCTCTACAAAAGTCTTACAAAAGTCTTTCATAACAGTTTTATTCATAATGGCTGAAAACTACAAATATTACTCATCAACAAGAAAATGGATAATCAAATTGTAAGATATTCATACAATGGAATACTAAAAGACAATTTAAAAAAGAAAAAGAGAAGAATGAATCAGAGATATATACAACATAGAAGAACCTATGTGTTAAATGAAGGAAGTAAGAGAAAAAAAACACCAAGTCATGTTATTAATATGTAATCCAAGGACATGGGAAAGTAATATACAGTGATAGAAGGAAGAATAATGTTTTCTTGCTACGGGAGTTAGGGATAGGCATTGACTGGGAAAGGGCACAAGAAAGTTTCCTGCATGGATGGAAAATTCTAGATTTTAAAAAAAATTATTTTTTTTGAGGGATAAAGAGACAGAACATGAACAGGGGAGGGGCAAAGAGAGAGGGAGACACAGGATCCAAAGCAGGCTCCAGGCTCTGAGCTGTCAGCACAGAGCCTGATCCAGGGCTCAAACTCACGAACTGTGAGATCATGACCTTAGCTGAAGTCAGATGCTCAACTGAGTGGGCCACCCAGATGTCCCATGAAATATTCTAGAGTTTTATTTTGTTGGTTATGTAAGTTATGTGAATATGCAAAAAAAAAAAAAAGGTCATCAAACTGTACACTTATGATTCATGCATTTTCCTGCAAGTAAATTATATAGCTCTAGATATAATACCTTAAAAAGACTATAATTTCGCCTATGCAGTATTCTGGCAGAGAATGCATAACCTCAATCTAAACACAAAGATATATCAGATGAACACAAAATGAGGACATTTCTATTATCTGATAAAAAGTTAATGTCATAAAATATAAAGAAAGGCTGTGGGGAAGTCCCAGATTAAAGAAAGCCATAAAGACCTGATAACCAAATGCAATGCCTGACCCTAGATGGAATCCTGACCTGGAAGAGTGCTATAAAAGACAGTTATCAGAACAACTGACAAAACTGAACTGTAGACTGAGAGCATTGTATCCGTCTATGAAGTTGACAACCATACCATTGTGAGGGGAGAGAAGAGCCTCACTCTTAGAACATATGCCCTCAAGAATTTAGAGATAAAGGGGCATGATGTACATAACTTACCTTCAAATGATACAAAGAGAGAGAGCAAATGTTAAAGCTAGTGAGATTAAGGTAAATCTAGGTCAGTTTACTTCTCATAGTATTGTTTTAATTTTTCAAATTCTTGTTGATATGAAATTATTTCCAAATAAAAAGATTCTTAAAACAAAAACATTTTGAAAAATGCCCATAGTCAGGGCCCCTGGGTGGCTTAGTTGGTTAAGCATTTGATTTCCACTCAGATCATGACTCTCAGTTCATTAGCTGAAGCCCCACATTGGGTTCTCTGCTGTCAGCACGGAGCCCACTTTGGATCCTCTGTTTCCCTCTCTCCTTGCCCCTCCCCAGCTCATTCTCTCTCTCTCTATCTATGTCTCTCTCTCTCTCTCTCTCTCTCAAAAACAAACAAACATTTAAAAATAAATAAATAAAATAGCCCCATCATAAGAAAAGAGCAGATTATATTGGATATGTGTTAGATGACCATCCTAGTTGTTAAGAGTGGTTATTTCTCAAGAGTGAGTTTTTGTAGAAATAGGGGATAAACATTAAATTTTTCTCTATTAATTGAAATACTCTGTTTTTAATATTATCGATGAAAATTTTATTTCAACCTTTTTAAGTACAAAATGTTTATTTAAATGTGCTTTGACTCATTTTTTGCAGTAGCTCAGGCTTGGAGCAAAAGCCAAAACTTAAAACACCTAACTTGTTTTAGACTCAGCTCATACACCCCCTCCTTTGCAAAGCCTTCAGAAAGGATTCTTTTAGATTACAAGTCACACACACCCACCCCAAACTGATAGATACCAGTGGTGAAGATGTACAAACAATACAACAGAAGGAAGAAGTGATGGCTGGGCTGTCTGAACAATGGGAACCCTGGGATAAAAGGCAACCAGACTCTCCCTTTCCAGAATCTCTCTTCATTTAAGCCCATTCTTTCACTGCAGCCCATTTTTCTCCAAATGGCAAGAGATAGGCTGCCATTGGAACTTTCCTTCTTATAATGTACACTCTTAGAAAAAACCAGAAACTCTCAATTTTAGTTTGAAATATTTTAGCGAAGGAAGTAGATAGGTCAAGCTTTGTCGAGTTCCTTCCCTGGATCAATCAACTATGAAATCAGAGGTATGGATCAGCTTTTGTGATGTCTCACCATTAGACCAAGAGTTATAACTATGTTCAGAGATGGAAACTCTTTCAGAAGCCATAAAAGGAAATAATACAATACTCTACCACAATTCTTAGTTTGTAGCTTTCAGATCTTCCACTTGTGTTATGCTATGTGTGTGTTTATCATAATTCATCAGTAGACTGTAAGTTTATTGGGGTAGGGACCATGTCTTTTTCTGCACTGATGGTCTCTAAATTGATGGCATAATGTTCTCCATATAATAGTTAAATTACAAGCTACAAGAGAAAAGAGATATTTTCCACCATTTTCATGAAAACTCAAACTGTGTCTGGAGCATGGTAGACACTCAATAAATATTTGTTGACAGAAGAATAATATACACTCAATCTGTATAAGATGGGTGGATGGGTGGATGGGTGCCTGGGTGTGTGGATGGATCTATGGATGAGTGGATGGTTGGAAATATGGGTTTTCTTCTAGTAAAGATAAACTTATCCTCTGGGGAAACCAAGGTATGCTTCCTAGTCCTGGGTTGGTGGACCTAAACCAGGCAAGCACAGTTAGTTAGCACTGAAATGATCAGGCTCCACTCTGGGCTTCATCATCTGTTACCTGTGCATTGCAGCCTTAGGACTGTGGGTGAACTGGAAGATAAATCAGTCTTCAAAACTCTATGAAAGATGAAAAGATATCTAAAAACTCAGCTTAGAAAACCTGATATATTGGGGCGCCTGTGTGGCTCAGTCGGTTAAGCATCTGGCTTCAGCTCAGGTCATGATCTCACAGTTCATGGGTTCGAGCCCCACGTCAGGCTCTGTGCTGACAGCTAGCTCAGAGTGGGGAGCCTGTGTCTCCCTCTCTCTCCGACCCTCCTCTGCTCATGCTGTCTCTGTCTCTCAAAAATAAATTAAAAAAAAGAAGGAAAACCTGATATATGTATGAATTCAATTAACAAACTATTTATATATATACACATATATGTATATATATATTTATTTAAGTTTATTTATTTTGAGAGAGGGGGAGAAAGAGAACTTGAGTAGGAGAGGGGCAGAGAGAGAGAGGGAGAGAGAGACAATCCCAAGAGGCTCTGCACTATCAGTGCAGAACTCGATGTGGAGGTTTAACCAACTGAGCCACCCAGCCACTCCTTGGTTAGCAAACTCTTGGAGACCTACTGTGGACCAGTCACTATTCAAAGTCTGGGGGCATGCTAGAGAACCAGACAGAAGTAGATGTGATAGTGCTGTGAAAGAACAGTAAATATGCTACCAAGGTATACAACAGAGAGATAAATCTAACCTAGCCTTGGGTCAGGAAGGTTCCCTAGAAGAAGTGACATTTTAAGCTCAAACTTGAAGGAGTAAACAAAACTTAACAAATTAGAGAGCCTGGAGACAGGGAAGTGTTTCAGGTAAAGGGTATGAAAGCCCACAGCTTGCCACTTAAGAGAACTGAAAAATAACCAAGTATGTGAATCAAGAGTTATGATTCAGAATGACCATTACAGTGTTACTTATGGGACTGAAAAATAAAAACAACAATGGAATGATTCTGTAAGCTGTGTCATAGAGGATTTTTAGTGCAGTGAAAATGATGGATACATGTCATTATACATTTGTCCAAATCCACAGAAAGTACAAAAGTCAGTCCAAATATAAACTATGGATGTTGAGTGATTAGATGTGTCAATGTAGGCTTATCAAGTGTAACAAACATTCTACTCAGGTGGGAAATCTTGATATTGGGGGATACTATGCATGTGTTGGGGTGAGAGGGTATGTAAGAAATTTTTGTACCTTCCCCTTAATTTTGCAGTGAACCTAAAACTGCTCTTTAAAAACGTCTTAAACTAGAATGTCTTAAATAATAAACCTTAAATAAATAAGCCATGCTATGCAAGCAACGGAACCCAACAAAGCATTAAAAACAACACTACAGGTGGAGCACCTGGTGGCTCAGTCAGTTGAGCCTCCACCTCTTGATTTTGGCTCAGGTCATGATCTCGTGGTTCATAGGATGGAGCCCCACGTGGGGCTCTGTGCTGACAGTGCAGAGCCTGCTTAAGGTTCTCTCTCCCTTTCTTTGCCCCTCCCCTGCTTGTGCTCTCTCTCAAAATAAATAAATAAACATTTAAAAAAACAACTCTACAGATGACAATGCTCAAGATATATTAAGTTTTAATAAAAGTACAAGGTGGGGAGCCTCGGTGGCTCAGTGGGTTAAGTGCCTGACTCTCGATTTCAGCTCAGATTATGGCTCAGGGATCATGAGTTCAAGCCCTGCATCAGGCTTTATGTTGGCAGTGCGGAGTGTGTTTGGGATTCTGTCTCTTTCTCTCTCTGACCCTACACTCCTTGAGCTCTCTCTCTCTCTCAAAACAAACAAATATTAATTTTAAAAAGACTTTCAAGTACAAGGGTATACGATCAAGATGATCAAATTTTTGTTCTATCTCAATTTTATCATACGTACGCATGGCATATAGAGGCTGATCACCCCACAACTCTACCTATTGTCCCATCTGGTTAGTGAAATCCAAGTGACGATTTTCTACTTTGTGCTTCTCAGTATTTTTCAAAAATTTTTCAAATGAATAGGTACTACTTTTGTCGCAGAAAAAAACGTTAAAGAAGAATCAGGCTTGCTTTCTCCCTCCCAGGAGCCCGTTCTCCCCTGTGCAGAGCACCAGTAAGCCTATGCAGACACGGCAGATGGCTTGGCTAGCAGCCCCCTGCTGCACCGCACAGCAAATCTATGTCCCTGGGGCCCCTCTGTGCCACATTCCACAGGAAGGCCACCCTGGGGCTATCTGGGGTCGTGCCGATCCTGTTCCAGCCTCCTCGTGTGTGGGCATTTGCTCCCTCGTGAGGGTTGTTTTTCCTTCATTACACGAGTGCTGATACTCTGAAAGTGACCTGGCTCTATGAAAGGAGCTTTATTAAGGGGCTTGATGGCAGCAGGAACACAGGAGACAGAGCCAAGCTGCTCTTAGTGAGTAGTCTGAAGACAGGAGCTCTCCCCTGTGGCCACAGCACCAGGAGAGAGCAGGCCAGAGTCTGTCGGCTGAGGGATTAGGGACTGCTGCTTCTCCAGCAGAGACCCATCACCACCTCCCCACCCAATGCAGCGGGAGCCCCTCTGCCTACAAACGGTGGACCCCTTCCAAGATGGGAGGATCCCATGAGTGAGGCAGGAATGGGGTGGGTGGACGCTTCTGGATGTGTATGCATGCATATCTTGGTTCCAAGCATTTGGTCTCAGCCTGGCCCCACAGTTGGAATCCCTTGGAGAGTTTTCCAAATTGCTAATGCCAGAGAACCACAACTAGAGGTCCTGATGAAATCCAACTGGGATGTGACCTAAGCCTGGGGATCTGATGCCCTTTTTACCTTCCCTTCAAGCTTTATTCCTGCGTTGCATTTTCGCCCTTGAGCTGTTCACTAAGCAAGAATGCCCTTCCCAAACCACATATTGCCAAGGTCAATCTCCTTTCCATCTTTTTTTTTAATGGTTTTTTGGGGGGAGGGTTGTTTGTTTGTTTTTTAAGAGAGAGAGAGCAGGGGAAGGGCAGAGAGAGAAGAAGACACAGAAGCCAAAGCAAAAGAAAGAAAGAAAGAAAGAAAGAAAGAAAGAAAGAAAGAAAGAAAGAAAGAAAGAAAGAAAGAAAGAAAGAAAGGAAGGAAGGAAGGAAGGAAGGAAGGAAGGAAGAAAGAAAGGAAGAATCCAAAGGAGACTCTGGGATCTGAGCTGTCAGCACAGAGCCTGATGTGGGGCTCAAAACCACAAACTGTGAGCTCATGACCTGTGCCGAAGTCGGACACCAACTGAGCCACCCAGGTGCCCCATCTTCTTTCCATCTTTTAAGCTGATTCTGAAATCCTATTTCCTGGAGGAACTTCCAGTTCTGCAGTTAAGGCTGTGTGGTTTTAAGGCAAGTCTCTTCACTCCTTTGACTCTAATTTCTTCACTCGGTGAGACCTGTTCTATCCAGTTCTTCCAACACTGTAGGATCAGGCTCCTGGTGCCCCCACCCTGAGATGCCAGCAACAGCCAGACTGCAGGCCTCCCCTCAGCAGTCTGTTTTGACTCCTCCAAGTATTAATAATTCCAGCCCCTTCTCTTTGTTCCCCAGTTCTAGAGATAGAAGCTGCTTCTTACAATGCTACCTCCTTGGTAGACCAAGAAGGGGTAAGCAAACCTTTCTGGCAAAGGACCAGATGGTAATTATATTACACTTTGCACACTACATGGTCTCCGTTGAGACAATTTAACTTTGTCATTATAGCACAAAGTAGCCATAAACAATATGCAAGTAAATGAGCATGGCTATGTTCCAGTAAAATTTTATTAACAAAGGGGTGCCTCGGTGGCTCAGTCAGTTGAGTCTCTCTGACCCTTGATTTTGGCTCAGGTCATGATCCCAGGGCCACGGGACAGAGCCCTGAGTTGGGCTCTGCATTGGGCATGAAGTCTGCTTAAGATTCTACCCATTTCCCCACCAACTCATGTATGCTTGCTCACTCGCTCCCTCTCTCTCTATCTCTCTCTCTCTCTCTCTCTCTCTCAAATAAAAAGAAGGGAGAAGAAACCTTTATTAACAAAAACAGACAGTAAGCCAGATGTAGCCCATAGATTATAGTTTGCAAACCTCTGCCTTACTCTCTTTTTATCCACTCACCTAGTTAACAATTTTATAACTAGGTATCAATTCTCCATAGTAAATTCTTACTGTTCAAATATCTATTGTGATTTCTCTCTGCTAACTGGACTCAGCCTGATATATTTTTTATTAAGTAGGGAGAAAAATTTTAAGTATTCTCTTCAACACTACTGGATTGTTTGAATATTTTATAAGCATATTCTTTCTGGAAAAATTAGACCTAAAAATGTGTTTGCCTTTAATAAGCACTTACTACTGCCTTTTGTCAGCTTTCACAGCAGAGGGAAATTATTTGTGCTAAATATTTCATTTCATTTAAATTTTCCCTCGGAGAATGAAACAGTTGTATTCTCAGAAATATCATTGCTTATTCCATTGTGAATTTTTGCTCAGATTCTGGTAAATTGTGTTTGAAATATATATATTTTAGGAGAGGAAGAAGTTTAAAAATCCAGGGCAGTTGTGAAAAACCAATTCGATAATAGGTGGACAAAATGCTTTGGGAAGTTAAAAGTGCTGCACAGACATGAGGAGGTAGAAGGAAACACGAAATCTTTGCAGTCTTCCTAATAGCAGCTCTTAATATACCTTAGGGAAATATTTAACCTACTTGTTTTCTGGTTTTCAAGTGCATTTCTTGTATAAGTGGATATTCCTTGTGTGTTCTTCCTAGTCACCTGTGTTAGGCGTGCGCAAGATGGCAGGCGGAGTCCACGTGTCCACCCGCAGCAAGGCAGAGCCACAGGGGTCACTGAGCACTTAGTAAGTAAATGCCTTGGGCTTGAGAGTTGGTCCGAGATTGGGCCCCCATCCTACTTCTTTGTCCTCGATGGCCCCTAAGAGAATCCTGTCCCATGGAAGCATTGCATTCCAGTGTGTTCTTTCTGGGGAACATCCGGGGAAGGAGGAAATTTACATTACATCCTAGAACAAAGTTCTTGTCTAGGGTCTGTGTCCATGGTCGAACAAAAATACTGAAGGAAACCATTTCCTTTCCTTCTGATTGTAGGCAGCAGTGTTGGCAGTACCTGCGACTTTATTCCTGCACTAACAGAATTCACAGGCGTTTTCATATCACATTACAGTTGTTGTATCTGGAAATATATCCTGTGCTCACCACTGCTTCGAAATCCAGGATGTTATTAAATCCTCTGCTTTTTTGTGCACATGTAAAGTGTTACTAAGAAAGCATGTATGTTACAGTATCTCAAATTCATTTTTTAAAATATATTTTGGTAATTAAATTTAGATATAATCGGCTTCCTTTGTAACAATATATATTTCATGTTATGCATTGAAGGAGATCTATAGTCTTCACCAGACTGCCAAGGAGCACAGGGCACATAGAAGGTTAAGATATGGAAAATAGATACGTTCTCCGAAGATGGTTTGTTCTTTTGTCTCTCACTACATATCTTCATCCTCACTGGCTGTGCTCTTTAGCTCCCCAATTCTTATATGCACTCATCCCAACTTCAAGTCCCTCACCCCCTCAACTACAGAGATCATTCACCTCAGCAACCTTGGCAGGATGCTTGACAAAATGAGAGCCCCCTCTAACTATAAAACTCACCTTCCTTTGAAGACAGTTGACAAATTATAGGGGTTTTTTTTCCCCTTGAAGAAGACCTGGAGGTTTTAGTTACTACATCATTAGCTTATTAAACTACTCTGCTCAACAGTAATTTTAATAAATTATTGAAGAAAATAAGACCTCAAACTCCAGGCTTTGAGAAAATCTTTATTATTTACCCAAAAGCCTTGGGGCACCTGGGTGGCTCAGTCGGTTAAGCATCCAACTTCAGCTTAGGTTATGATCTCATGGTTTGTGAATTCGAGCCCCAGGTCAGGCTCTGTGCTGACAGCTCAGAGCCTGGAGCCTGCTTCGGATTAGGTCTCTCCCTCTCCCTCTCCCTCTCCTTCTCTCTCTCTCTCTCTCTCTCTCTCTCTCTCTTTCTCTGTGTGTGTGTGTGTGTGTGTGTCTCTCTCTCTCTCTCTGCCCCTCCTCTCCTCACTCTCTCAAAAATAAATAACATTTTAAAAAGGCTAAATGGCAAGATAAACTCTGTGGTTCTTTTCTTCCCTTTTCTTTTCTTGAAAGAGAAAGAGCAGTGGAGGGGCAGAGGGAAAGGGAGAGAGAGAATGTTAAGCAGGTCCCATGCCCAGTACAGAGCCCATCTCAGAGCTTGATCCTAAGACCCTGGGATCATGACCTGAGCTGAAATCAAAAGTCAGATGTCCACCAACTGAGTCACCCAGGCACCCCACTTATAATTGACTTTTAAAACAGGTCACTCTATTTGTTCAGGAAAACTAAAACTTTAGGATTCCCCCCGCCAAGGGCTGAACCAGCAGTATGTGACATGTAGCTTTATTGCTGGAGGATAAAGAGAGAGGATAGATTTCTTCTGCAGGATGTCAAGTGTCCATCTTACTATACTAAGTTTACAGTGCTTCCTATGAATGACACAGGGAAATGTCACATGGTAACTTTCAAGTCAAGGGGCTGCAGAGCAGGGAGAGAACAATTTTTTCTGGCAAGCAGTAACAAGCTAATAAAGCAAAGACTATTGAGAATCAACAAGCCACACACACTAAAACCCAAATGACCCTCCCATTTGGACCTCCATATGCATCACTGAGACTTCCATACAATCTTCACTACCTCTAAAGTGGATGGCCAGAAAACACCTCTTGATTTTGTCTTCATCCTTGAAAGATATTTTCAATGGGTACAGAATTCTAAGTTGATAGTTGTTTTCTTGACCACATTGAGGAAATGGTTTTCTGGCTTCCATGTTTGGTGCCGGGAAGTCAGGTGTCAGACTTATTTTAACTACTTCAGTTGTGGCCTGTCTTTTCTCTTGGTCTACTCTTAAGATCTTTGCCATTAATTTTCTGTAGTCATAGTTTTCCTTCTTTTCTTTGTACTCTTCCTTGGAGGTTCTTATACTCCTAAATCTGTGGATTTGGGCAATATTCTAAAAAAACAGAACATTGACTCTATCTCCTCTCTTTCTGAAATTCCAATTTCATGTATGTTAGAACTTCTCACTCTATTCTCTTTGTCTCTTCATTGCTTTTTCATATTGTCTGCCTGTCTGTCTCTCTGTGTAGCCATCTGTAATTTTCCTCTCACTTAGATTTTGGCCTAAAAATTACAGACATGCTTGTCACCTCTTCAATGCTTTTGAGAAGATTTTAAAACTATATGTTGTACAGCATTTCTGGTGGTTTTTGTGAGTATGGTTACTTTGTATCCTTAGGTCACCATATTCCCAGAGGCTGATGTCTGTGGTTGGAATCTGATGATTGAGGCTATACTTAGATTTTAGAAAATTTGTTCCATTAAATGGGAACTTGGTTTAGGTGATATGTAGGGAACCTAAAATATGTAAATATTTTTGACTACATGCATGTACTTATTTCTGGACTCTCTCTTGTATTTCATGATCTATGTGTCTGTTTTTATGCCAATACCATACTGTTTTGATCACTGTAGCTCTGTATTAGAGTTTGAGATCAGGAAGTGTGATGATGTCTCCAGCTTTGTCCTTCATTCTCAAGAGCACTTAGTCTATCTTGGGTCTTTTATGGTTGCATATAATTTTTGGTATTGTTTTTGCTATTTCTTTGAAAATGCCATTGGAATTTTGATAGCATTTTCATTGAATCTACAGATGGTTTTCAGTATATTTAGTAATGTTTAATACTATTAATTTTCCAATTGATGAACATGGAATATCATTCAAATTTTTTGTGTCTTCTTTCATTTCTTTTATTAATGTTTTGGAGCTTTCAATGTACAGATTTCTCACCTTCTTGGTTAAATTTATTCATAATATTTAATTGTTTTTGATGCTGCTGCAAATAGAATTGTTTTCTTTGTTTTTGTATCAAATATTTTTTTGTTAGTATATAGAAATGCCACCGATTTCTGTATGTTGATTTTCTATCCTGCAAATTCACTGATTTCTTTTATCCTAATGGTGTGTGTCTGTGGTCTGTGTGTGTGTGTAATCTTTTAAATTATCTCTATATAAGATCATGTCATCTGTAAACATGGAGAGTTTTACTTCTACTTGTCCAATTTGGATGCCTTGTATTTCTTCTTGCCTGATTGGGACTAGGCTACAGTTGAGTACAATGTTAGCAATGGGCTTGTCAAGTAGACCTTTATTAGATTGTGTTATATTCCTTCTATACCCAATGTGGTGAAAACTTTTTTATCATGAAATGGTGCTGAATTTTGTCAAACAGTGTTCTGCATCTACTGAGAGGATAGTATGTTTTTATCCATAAAGGATTAAATCTATCTATTAATGTTGTGTTTCATATTTATTGATTTGGATGTGTTAGAAACATCCTTGTATCCCAAGAATAAATCCCAATTGATTATGGTGTAAGATATTTTTAACATGTAGTTGAATATAGTTTGCTAAAATTTTGTTCATAATTTTTGCATCTATATTCAACAGGGATATTGGCCTACAGTTTTCTTTTTTTGTAGTGTCCTTAATTTAGATTTGGTATCAGGATAATGCTGGCCTCATAAAATGAATTTGTGTGGGTTCTGTTCTCTTAAATTTTTTGGAAAAGTTTTAAAAGGATTTACATTCATTCTTCTTTAAACTTTGATAGAAGAGGGACACCTGGGTGGCTCAGTCGGTTAAGCGTGCGGCTTCAGTTCAGGTCATGATCTCATGGTTCATGAGTTCGAGCCCTGTGTTGGGCTTTGTGCTGACAGCTCAGAGCCTAGAACGTACTTCAGATTCTGTGTCTCCCTCTCTCTCTGACCCTCCCCTACTCGTGCTGTCTCTCTCAAATAAATAAAAAACCTAAAAAAAACTTTGGTAGAACAAATGTTTGATTATTGATCCAAACCCCTTACTTGTTATTTATCTCTTCATATTTTCTATGCCTTCCTGATTCATTCTTGGTAGGCTGTGTGTTTCTACAAATTTTTCCATTTCTGCTAGGTTATCCTATAAAGTTATCCAATCTCTACCAGATGATATTTTTATATTTTTGTTGTGTCAGTTATGTTTCCTCTTTCATTTATAATGTTGTGTATTTGACTCTTCTCTTTTTTTCTTGAGTCTCACTAATGGATGTCAATTTTGTTTATCGTTTCCAAAAAAACCTTTTCGTTTCACTGATTTTTTCTATTTTCTTTCTAGTTTGTATTTTATTTATTCTATAATCTTTAATTATTTTCTTCCTCCTGCTAACTTTAGGCTTACTTAGCTCTTCTTTTTCCAGGTCCTTGAAGTTTAAAATTAGGTTGTTTATTTGACCTCTTTCATTTTCTTTAATGTAGGATTTACCATTATAAATATTTCTATTAAAGCTGCTTTTAGCTATATCCCATAAGTTTTGGTACACTGGACTTTTATTTTCCTTTGTCTGAAGATACTTTCTGGTTTCTTTTTGAATTCTTCTTTGACTCATTGGTTACTCAGTTGTTTGCTAATTGTTTTAATGATTTTTAATGTTTATTTATTTTTTAAATTTATTTAGAGAGAGAGAGAGCATGAGCAGGGCAGGGGCAGAGAGAGGGAGACAGAGAATCCCAAGCAGGCTCCACACTGTCAGCCCAGAGCTGGATGTGGGGCTCCATCTCATGAACTATGAGATCATGACTTGAGCTGAAATCAAGAATTGGATGCTTTACCAACTGACCCATCCAGGTGCCCCTAGAGTCCCAGTCTTGTCAGCTCTGTGGCGGGACATGGCAAGGCACTGGCAGCCAGCCTTGAGAACTTCATTTGGTCAATTTTTTTGTGTGTGTGTTTTAATAGTTTATTGCTAAGTTAGTTTCCATATAACACCTAGTGCTCTTCCCCACAAGTGCCCCCCTCCATGACTATCACCCCTTTCTGCTTTCCCCCTGCCTCTTCATCCCTCAGGTTTTTTCCAGTATTCAAGAGTCTCTCATGATTTGCATCCCTCTTCTCCCTAATCTTCCCCCTCCCATTCCGCTTCCCATGGTCCCTTGTTAGGTTTCTCCTGTTAGACCTATGAGTGAAAACTTATGGTATCTTCCTTCTCTGCCTGACTTATTTCGCTTAGCATGACTCCCTCAAGGTCCATCCACTTTGCTACAAATGGCCAGATTTCATTCTTTCTCATTGCCATGTAGTATGCCATTGTATATATAAACCACATCTTCTTGATCCATTCATCAGTTGATGGACATTTAGACTCTTTCCATGATTTGGCTATTATTGAAAGTGCTGCTATGAACATTGGGGTATATGTGCCCCTAGGCATCAGTGCTTCTGTATCCCTTGGGTAGATCCCCAGCAGTGCTATTGCTGAGTCATAGGAGAGCTCTAGTGATAATTTTTTGAGGAACATTTATACTGTTTTCCAGAGTGGCTGTACCAGTTTGAATTTCCACCAAAAGTGTAGGAGGGTGCCCATTTCTCC
>NC_043702.1:92017469-92018922 GCF_006229205.1 Suricata suricatta | reverse complement strand
CAAGTCAATTCAAGTTACGTCTTAGGGGAGTTCTATGTGCCTCTTGGATTTCAATGTCTATTTCCTTCCCCAGATTTGGTAAGTTCTTGGCTATAATTTGATAAAGCACCCCTTCAGGACCTTTTCCTCTTTCTTCTTTTTCAGGAACTCCTAAGATACAGATATTGTTCTATTTGAATGTATCACTCAGGTCTCGAATTCTCCTTTTTTGCTCCTGTATCAATTTCTCTCTCTTTTTCTCAGCTTCCTCTTTTGCTATAACTGTTTCTTCTAATTCACCTATTCTCCTCTTCGCCTCTTCAATTTGTGCAGTGGCCACCTCCATTTTATTATGCACCTCATTTATAATCTTTCTGAACTTGTCACAGCTTTTTTGAAGGTCCCTAGTCTTTGTATCAATAGCTTCTCTGATGGTTTTTTCAATTCCAGTGATTTATTTTATGACAATTGTTCTAAATTCCCATTCAGTTATGTTGCTTATGTCTGTTTGAGCAGTTCTGTGGTTGTGATTTCTTTCTGGAATTTCTTTAGAGGAGAGTTCTTTCATTTCATCATTTTTGGCAAGCTTTCTGTCTCTTGTCAGTTTTAAAAGCTCATCATGCACTGTGCACTGTTACTATTGCTCTATTAAAGGACGCTCATTGACTATCCAGGACCTGTCATTTCAGGAAGTATTCTTTTAATGGTATCTCTTGGTTTCTCTTGTTGTGCCTTTGATTATTTTATTTCCCTGCTCGGTGGTATTTGGGACTCTCCACCATGTGTACTTTGGCTTGTTTCTTGAGGTAGCCCTGAAAAGAACAATAGACAAACACACAGGGATCAACAGCATGCAAACGCACAGACAAATCAAACAAACAAGCCAACCAAAAGGGGAAAGGAAATAAGAAAAGAAAAGGAAAAAAGGGGGAAGACAGAAATGACAAAGGACAGTCTGAGAGCATAAAACCTACAGAGGGGAGAAATAAGATTCAGATAAGGAAACATATATCTGGATGGCAGGAATTGATCTAATCAGGGAAGTGTATAAATGTTGGTCTTTCCCAGACTCCAGGGAGGAAATGGAGAAACAAAGGAAAAAAGAAAAGAGAAAAAAGATTAAAAATTTAAAAATAAATAAATAAATAAATAAATAAATATTAAATTTTTTTTTAATTTTAAAAAAGAAGAAAGCAGGTCTCCAGCATGGATGGGCTTAGTTTGGTGTAGGTAGATCAGGTCCCAGGGCCTGGTCTCTGAGCCCCACCTTGGTGGTTGCAGGGAGAAGAATGGTGGCACCCCAAGCCGTTCTTGGACCATGCATTACAAGCCACTCTTTTGAGTCTGATCTCCCCCTGCCACAGGCGGGCCAAATTGCTTTTTTTTCCTAAGCTCTGCAACGTCTCCAAATCCTAGTCCATGCACTTTAATGCTGGTGCCCCAGATGAAAAGAAATGTCTTCCCACAGGCAGGC
>NC_043702.1:91973103-92017369 GCF_006229205.1 Suricata suricatta | reverse complement strand
CCAGCTCCACTTTAGGCCAGTGCTCCTTCCCCTCAGAGCCTTCTGTCTCAGTTCGCACTCACTCAGGCACCCATGAGACTGTCATCAATAAGGCGTCTGTGCACACCTCCCATTCTTGCAGATCATATTGTAGCTTTAATCCTTCTCAGTTTGACAGTTGCGGACAGGCAGAGATCACAGAGCTCCCTACTTCTCTGCCATCTTGCTCTGCTTCTCGTTTGCTGTTTAATTTGCATGTATTTGTCAACTTTTCAGTTTCCCTCATGCTACTGATTCCTAGTTTCATATCATTGTGCTTGGAAAAGATACTGGATATTATTTCAATCTTCCTAAATTTATTTAAGGTTCCTTTGTGGCCTAACATATGATCTATGCTGACAAATATCCCATTTGTGCTTGCGAAGAAAATGTATTCTGGTGCTGTTGGATGGAATGTTCTATATGTCTGTTAGGTCCATTTTGTCTCTAATACTATTCAAGACCACTACTTCCTGAATAATTTTCTGTATGAATGATCTATTCAGTGATGGTAGTAGACTCTCAAAGTCCCCTACTATTAGTATATTGCTGTCTATTTTTCTTTCCACTTCTGCTAATATTTGCTTTAAGTAGATGCTTCAATATTGGGTGCATATGCATTTACAATTGTTACATATTCTTGATAAAGTGACCCTTTCATCTCTGTGTAGTGGCCTTCTAGGCCTCTTGTGATCAGTTTCAGCTAAAAGTTTATTTTGTCTGATAATGATTACTCCTACTCTATACTGGTTACCATATTCATGGAAGATCTTTTACCATCTCTTCACTTTCAGTTTATCTATGTTCTTAAAGCTAACACAGCTCTCTTGTAGGCAGCATATTGTTCAATCTTGTTTTTGTCTCCATTTAGCTATTCCTTGTCCTCTGATTGGAGAATTTAGTGTATTTAATTTAAAGTAATTATTGATAGGTAAGAACAGATTATTGCCATTTTGTTCATTGTTTTCTGATTGTTTTTTAGTTCCTTTCTTTCTCTCTGTCTTTCTTTGTGATATATTTTTTGCAGTGATATGCTTTAATTTTTTCTTTATCTTTTAAAATCTACTATAGAATTTTTGTTTGTGATTACCATGAGGTTTACATACACACTTAGTATATATAACAGTCTATTTTAAGCTGATAACAACTTACCTTTAATTGCACTCAAATATTCCACACTTTTACTTTTCCTCTCTGCTCATGTCACACTTAACATCTTTTTATATTGTGCACTCAATACCAAATTATTATAGCTGTAGTTATTTTTAATATCATTGTTTTTGAACTTTTATACTAGATGTAAAGTGATTTATACACTACCATTACAGTATTAGGGTATTCTGAATTTGACTATATATTTACATTTACCAGTGAGGGTTTATTTTCTTAAGTTTATTTATTTATTTTTTAGAGAGTGAGAGGCAGAGAGAGAGGGACAGAGAGAATTGTAAGCAGGCTCCGTACTATCAGCACAGACCCTGATGCAGGACTCTCACAGCTGTGAGAGCATGACATGAGCTGAATCAAGAGTCAGAGACTTAACTGACTAAGCCATCCAGGCACCCCATCAGTGAGGTTTTTTTACTTTTATATGTTTTCATTATGTTACTATTGTCCTTTCCTTTCAACCTGAAGAACTCCCTTTAGCATTTATTGTAAGGCAGGTCTCATGGTGATGAACTCCCTTAGCTTTTGTTTATCAGGAATGTCTATCTCTCCATTTCTGAGGGATAGTTTTTCTGCATATAGTATTCTTAGTTGGCAGGGTTTTTTTTTTTCTTTCTTTCAGAACTTTGATCTTCCCACTCCCTCCTGGCCTGCAGGGTTTCACAGAGAAACCCTCTAATAGTCGTGCTGGGGGCCGAAGTTCCCTTATACATGATGAGTTGTTTTTCTTTTGCTGCTTCCAAAATTCTTGCCTTGTCTTTGAATTTAACATTTTGATTGTGATGGGTCTCATAGTAATCTTCTTTGTGATGATCACATTTAGAGTCCTTTGAACTCCATATACTTGAATGGCCATATCTTTCCCAAGATTTGGGAAGTTTTCCGCTACTATTTCTTTAAGTAAACTTTCTGCTCCCTTTTCTCTCTCTACTTCTTCTGGGACTCTCATCATGTACATGTACATGTTCATTTGCTTGATGTGTCCTATAATTTTCATAAACTTACTTCACTTTTTTTTCCATTCGTTTTTTTTCTTTCTGTTTCTCTAACTGGTCACTTTCAAGTGACCTATATTTGAGTCCACTAATTTTTTTTCTTCTCCATGATTATCTATGGTTAAAGCTCTTCACTGAATTTTTCAGTTCTGTTATTTTGTTCTTCAGCTCTAGGATTTCTGTTTGGGTCTTTTGTATGGATTCTATTTTCTTTACTAAACTTCTCATTTCATCATGCATTGTTTTTCTGATTTTGTTTAGTTGTCTGTGTTCTCATGCATTTCATTCAGTTTTGTTAAGAAAATTATTTTGAATTGTCAGGTGAACCATAGACCTATACTCCTTTGGGGTCAGTTACTGAAGATTTATTACTTTCATTTGGTGGTATTATATTTGATGATTCTTTGTGATCCATGTAGTTCACATTGGAGTCTGTGCCTTTAAAGGAACAAACATCTCTTCCATTCTTTATAGGCTGATTTCATCAGGTAAAGACATTATCCTCTCTCTTCCCTGGGCTGATGGAATTTCCTCTGGAATCAGAGTGGCACTTGGTTGAAGCCAGATATGAAACTGTTGTTTAATTTGCATTGGAGTCCACAACTGGCCAGCTTCTTACCAAGGACTCAGGCAGACTTGGATCCTAGCTAGTCCTCAGATGGATGACACACTGCTTCCAGTACTTTGTTCAGTTGGTGGCTCTAGGATAAGAATTTCTAAAGTAGGGTCCTCAATCAGCAAGCCTATTACCATGTACATGGTGGATGTGGCTCCCACCAAGCTCTTGGGAGGGCTGCTGTCTGGTTACTGGAGAGGTTCCTGAGTGGGAAGGAATGGCCCTGTACTACAGCTGGACAGGGCTTAAGCAAAGCCCCGAGGCTGTTTCAGGCTTCACATCCATCATTCAGGTCTGTAGACCTGGTGCTGTTACAAAGGCAACAAAAATAAAAATAAACAAGTTGGATTACATCAAACTAAAAAGCTTCTGCAAAGCAAAGGAAACTATTAGAAAAAAAAAAAGTAGTCTTCCAAATTGGAGAAAACACTTGCAAATATATATCTCATAAGAGGTTAATATCCAAAAGACATAAGGAACTCATACAACTCATAGCAGAAAATCAACCAATCTGATTTTTAAAAGGGCAGAAGATTTCAACAGATATTTTTTTCCAAAGAAGGCATAGAGATGACCAGCACATACGTGAAAAAGTGCTCAACATCACTAATCAGCAGGGAAGTGCTAACCAAACCATAATGAGATATCACTTCATACCTGTTGGAACGGCCACCATCAATAAGCCAAGAGATAGCAAGTATTATTGAGGAGGAAAGGGAATCCTTGTGCCCTGTTGGTGGGAATATAAAAGGTACACACTTTGGAAAAAGTATGGAGGTTCCTCAAAAATAAATAAATAAAAATAGAACTACCATGTGATTCAGCAATTTCAGTTTGGAGTATTTATCTGAAAACAAAAACATGAACTTAAAAAGATATATACCACCCCATGTTTACTGCAGCATCATTTACATTAGCCAAGATATGGAAGCAACCTAAGTGTCCATCGGTGGATGAATGGATAAATACATATATGCAGTGGAATATTATTCAGCCATAAAAAGGAAGAAATCTTGCCATTTGTGATAACATGGGTGGACCGGAAAGGTATTATGGTAAGTGAAATAAGGCAAACTGAGAAAGACAAATACCATATGATCTTACTTACACATGGTATCTAAGGGGAAAAACTACCAAGCTCATAAATACAGAGAACAGATTGGTAGTCACTAGAGGTAAGAGATGGAGAGTGAGAGAAATGGATGAAGGGGGTCAAAGGTACAAACTTCCAGTTATAAAATAAATAAGTCATGAGGATGTAATGTACATCACGGTGAGTATAATTAATAATAATGTACTGTGTATTTGAAAGTTGCTAAGAGAGTATATCTTCAACATTCTCATCACAAAAAAATATCATAACTGTGTATGGTGACATGTTAACTAAATTTCTTTTGGTGATTAGTATATACAAATATTGAATCATTATGTTGTATACCAGAAATGAATACAATGTGATGCATCAATTATATCATAATTTTTTAAAAAGAATAGAAAATATAACTGAGTTTAACCAGATAAAATACATTACATAATAAACAAATATTTAAAAAGTGCAACAGATATTACACTGTAAATTTTTACACAGAACAAGGGAAAGAACTACATACAGTTGCTTAAAAGGAATGTACAAAACCTATAAGGGAAAACTTGAAAACATTCCTGAAAGTAGCAAGAACAAAAGGTTAGAAACAAGTAGGATCCAGCAGTAAGAGATCAGGGGAAAAGAGCGTGGCAAAACCACACCATGGAGTACTATACAGCTAAGCAAAAAGGAATGCAGAGGCTTTCTGTGTACAAGGACAAAGATATACAGGTTGTACAGCAAGTGGAGAAAGCAAAATATTTAACAGCGCCTTTACTATGCTACGTTTTTATGAGAGAAAGCAGTGAAATAAGAATAAATATTCCTACTTGCTTATATTGCCCAAAAAATGGATAATAAACAAAAAATTAATGTAAATAGTTACCTATGGAGACCAAGCTGGATGAAGTGGATGGAAAAAAGGCTAGGAGTAAACATCTTGTGCATACTTTTTTTGTGTTTTGATTTGATTGAACCATAAAACTGTAGTACCTATTCAAATAAAATAAAATTTATCCAAAAAATTCAGGCAGGAACATTTCTCTAGATGCATATATATTTTAGATTCTACTAAAGGTTTTACTAACACCAATCCACAAAAGCCGCCATTTTTTACAACTGTAACTAGCATAACACAATTACAATGCATTTCAACTGAAATCCCACATTATATTACAGTTGCATAAAGCAATTAGTCCTCTCTACAGAGAAAAACAACAAATCACGTTTCAGTATTAAAGTAAAATGTTAAATTTCCCATTCTCATTATGTACTTGTTTTTTAACTACCTTTTGAAGTTGAAAAGAATATTATACAAAGGTGTCTATATTTTAAAAAAATATTTTAGAAAAACAAGATTCTAAAAGTGACAAAAATCTTTAAAACAAAACAAAACAAATACCTCCACATTCTTGCTGTTTCTAGAACCAAACACTTTTATTCCTTGGCTTGTGTTCTTTTAGTAACAAGTTAAAAGTTTTTGAACTTAAGACTATGGTGGAAAATAGAATTCTTGCTTTTCAAAAAGCTTAATTTATAATTTTTAGTTTTACACAAATAAATTCCCATACTTTTCCTAACTCTGAAAGCACACATATTTTAGGAAAATATTTAAACAGAAGCACTTCTGGCTTTATCAATGGAAGCTTCTTATTTGCAATCAAGTATTTTTGAACTACTCATTTGGAAAGAGTGTTCCAACTTGTCAGTCATCCTTGATACTCGGCAATCATGAAATAGCATTTTTATTCAGTGCTCAAACAAATCTGTGTTTCTTTTGCTGAATGATTGTATCTTGGGGAAATTTACTATGATCCAGTATGTTCCATTAGTCACCAGTCATAGGAAATTTTGAGACCTAATGGCTATGTGTCCCTCTTGTGAAGTTGCAGGGCCTGTATGTGTCCACACTGACGGCTACGCAGCAACTTCCCTGGGATCATTCCAGCTGCAGTCCTATCTAGAGGGCTTTACCCAACCCATGGAATTGTTCCAAAATGAAATATTTGTAGTAAGGCCATGAAGAGAAGACTCACCATCACCAAGGAGACCATAGACTCAAGCCAATTACTGACTTGTGTTCTAGTGCATCTGCTGGGGTTAGGAAACTGATTACTAAGCTATCCACTGGGGGTATTGGGCACAGATGATGCAGATGAATAAGAGCTCAGAGGCACTGAGAGATGAGGAATGTGGCAGGAGGGCAGGAGGAAATGTCTTTCTAGCAGACATACCTAATGGCTATAGTAAACAAAGTAAAAATAGTTAACAATTCTATGGGAATATGGAAATTCAGCACTTTCTAGTCTATGTCTCTAGTCACAAGGTCATATGACCTGCATCTCCAAAAGAGTTTTCTACTACTTCTTTGCCAGCTTCACACAGTCTTCGCTCAATGGATGCTACAAGGTGACCTTTTTCCCTCTAGAGTAGGGGTCAGCAAATGTCTTTTCTAAAGAACCAGGAGTGCCCGGGTGGGTCAGTCAGTTAAGCATCTGGTCTTGGTTTCAGCTCACATCATGATTTTTATGAGTTCAAGCCCCGTATTGGGCTCTTCACTGGCAGTGCAGAGTCTACTTGGGATTCTCTGTCTCCCTCTCTACCCCTCTTCCACTTGTTCTCTCTCTCTCTCTGAAAATAAATAAATACACTTAAAAAACAAAACAAAAAGAACCAGATAGTAAATATTTTAGGCTTCATGGGTCAGAGTATCTCTGTTTCAACTTCTCTACTCTGCCAAAGACAACACAAAAAATAACGGACATGCCTGTGTTCCAATAAAACTTTACAGACGGTGAAATTTAGAATTCATATAGTCTTCACATTTAATTAGATAGTTGTCTTTTTTTTTCCTTTCAACTGATTTAAAATGTAAAAGCCATTCTTATCTTGCAGGCCATACAGAAACATGTGGCAGGCCAGATTGGACCTATGGCCATAGTGTGCCAACTGGGGTTAGCAGGAAAACAGCTGGAATGTAAGCGGGAACCATCCTGGGCCATCCCCTTACAACGTCATATGGGTTGAGCTCTGACTGCAGAACTATGCATTCATTAGGACCATTTGTAAGGCCTCAGGCCATTTAAGATCTTCATTGAAAAGTCTACCTAATTCTTGCTTAATGTTATCATTTTTGCTCTCTGTCTTACCGAATGCAATTCAAGCTTATGGTTAAAGCTTTACATCAAAATTGGAAAATTTATCCCATAAAATTGGAAATTTAATCTGAGTCTATGTTGAGATATGTGTTTTTAGAGCAACTTTCTGGTAGGGGCGACTGGGTACCTCAGTCAGTTAGGTGTCTGAGTTCAGCTCAGGTCATGATCTCACAGTTCATGAGTTCCAGCCCAGCACTGGGCTCTGTGCTGACAGCTCGGAGCCTGGAACCTGCTTTGGATTCTGTGTCTTCTTCTCTCTGTACCCCTCCTCCATGTGTGCTCTCTCTCTCCCTATAGCTCAAAAAAATTTTTTTAATATAAAACAAAACATAAGGCAATGCCTTGGCAAAGCAAGATAACTGTATTTCGCTAGGGCAATCATTCTCAAAGTGTGGTCACCATATCTACAGCATCAGCATCAGCATAAGCTGGAAATCTAGAAATGTGGATCCTTAGCCCTGCTTTAGGCCTACTGAATGAGAAACTGAAGACGTGGCCCAGAAAATTGGGTTTGAACAACCCCTTCAAGTGATCCTCATATATATTAGAGTCTGGAAATTATTCTCCTAGGGAGAATCTTTGGACCCTTCAGAAAATAAGCTTATTATAACTAAGACTTGAGGTTACCACTTCATGAGAGAAGATTGATGTGTTTAATCTGCTGGTGGGTGAAAGGCACCCAGTTACTGGCCAAGTCTGGGATGGTTCTAGACCCACCTCCCTGCACCACAAGCCAAGAGCACACATGGTGACAAGCTGTTATATCGGATAATCCAGGCACACTGGTGGTCCTGATTTGTTCTGGTCCCTCACCTTTCCCAGGTGTCCCCTCCAGACAATGATATTGACTATTTGAAGGGGCATGGAAGTTAAGGGATGACCGTGTGGGTGTAAACAAGCTATAAACAGGGTAAAGGAGACAAACTGCTGGTTTCCCGATGGCCTTTTTCCCTCAGGGCCCCATTACTTAAGTCATCTAGTTGTATCATGATTGGCAAGTGGCAAGAAGAAATAGATAATCCTTAAGAAAAGCACCTTTAGTGACTGCAGCAGCCCACGCAACTTCCTGACTAGACTCATCTCTGTAATTGATATTGGCCATGGTAGAAAAGTTAAAAGGTACTAGGAATGAGAATAACCTGGAGAGGAAAAATAATGCATTGGCGAAGTGAAACACCAGAGACCTGAGTTGGGATCCTGAGTTAGAAACGATGGGATGAACTGGGTGACATAGGCATTAAGATGCTAGAGGTTCTCAACAAAGCAGTTGACTCCTCTGCTCACTTTGAACACAGGCGTTATTGCGGCGCCTGGATGGCTCAGTCAGTTAAGCATTCGACTTCGGCTCAGGTCATGATCTTGCAGTTTGTGGGTTTGAGCCTTGCATTGGGTTCTGTGCTGTCAGTTCAGAGGCTGGAAACTGCTGGAGACTGTCTTCCTCTCTCTCTGACCCTCTCTTACTTGTGCTCTGTCTCTCTCTCTCAAAAATAAATAAACATTAAAGAAGAAGAAGAAGAAGAAGAAGAAGAAGAAGAAGAAGAAGAAGAAGAAGAAGAACAACAACAACAACACAGGTGTTAGGGCATCAAAGTGGCCATGCAGACAATTTGACTTTGGTTAGAGTAGAGGGTGCTCTAAGCTGATTTCTATCTCATTTAGGTAGCTACCCACAAACATATGGGACTTCTGCAAGGGTCAAATCCAAACTGGACAGTGCTTGTGCCTTAGTTATTGTTAGTTTCTGCTGTAGTTCATCCATATAGGAGGCCCTGGTTGATATATACCATGTTCAAAGTACAGAAAATTGCTATATTTAATTTACAAAGTAAGTCTCAATTCAATATATATACAAGCCAAGGAGGAAGGTATATTCCTTCATGAAGGGTTCAGGGATAGTTTGAAGTCATCTAGTGAAATGATGGCTGACTGCTTTCCTTTGGTTCTTACAGCAATAATCATCTAACCAGATAGTGGAAAGCCTACATAAATGATGACATTCAAAAAGAAGCCCAAGTATAGGAGTTTCCTATCTGTGTATTTCCATCTGTGACGGGATGTAGGATCGGTAGGTGAAAGGGGGAGAAATATTACCAGGAGTGGTTGAAGAAAGCTGGAAAGACATCGTACATCCTGTTTAAATACAGGACCAACATATGGGAGTTTCTGCGGTCTCCTAGGACATTGGTTTTGCCAATGCCCTGGGTTTTAAAAATAGTAGCGATTTATTGGATGGGGTTTAGAGAAGAGTTACCTTCACAGTGTGAGGCTATGATCCATTGTTCTTGTAAACTTTTAGCTTGGAGGAACTTAAAATTAGCTTCCTCCCTTTCTTCACGTTTTAAATTGTACTGTGCCCATGGATGGCTGCTCTCTTGGCTTATTGAGAGCTGTGTTTTGGATTCTTTTGGAAACTTTGGGAAACTTTCTATAGACTAAAATTAGAAGAATAACCCCCACAAGGCCTTCAATATTCTCCACCATGGAAAATTGCCTGTAGAGTTTCAAGCATAAGACCAAGATAGACAATTCCCATCCATGATATTTACCAGGACCTGGGGTAAAAATACAAATGGATATCCAGATATCATTTCTACAAATACTTAAAAGTTATAAATCAAATTTGCAAATTTTTAAATAAAAAATTTTCTCTCATCCTAACTAGAAAAAAAAGAGATACTTTTGTAATGATCTGGAAGTCCATATTCAAGTTAAAATTCTCAGACTCCTGAAAATTCCCTGTCAAACACATGGAGAGAGTCAGGCTTAGGCCTGGCCTTCCTCTTCCCAGCTGTGTTCTGTTGCATAGTCCCAGGGACGCTCCATCACACAGACACCCAGCCATCTGGCTCAGCTCCATCCATATGCCTGCAGAGTCCCCTTCTCCCCACACACCCACTATGGACCTAGGCGAGTGGATACCAATGGCACAATCAAGAGCACACTTAGGAGAGAGCACTGTGTAAGTTCCAGAAGCAGTCTTAGGACCATCTGTACAAGGAATTCTGGGGATCCAAGCACCCAGGACATGATCTAAAAGATGGTCTTGGTGGAGGTGCCATGGGCTCCTGGAGGACATTTGGAGAACCAAACTGGTTTGTCTGGATCTCCCTGCCTTGCTTTCAGCTCTGAAAGTCCTCTGTCCTGGGAAACACTGCACCAGGATGCTAAAAGTCCCACTCTTCATTCTTGCATCAAAATAATAAAGGAAAAGTACAAAATCCATAGGAAAGCCTTCAAAATAGAAACTGAAAACAACACAGTTTTTAGTGTCAAATGAATATGGTGTAGACTATCCATTTTCCATAATCACTGTCTCATTTTTCCCCTGGCCTGCCCCTACCCCCCCTCCAAAAAAGAGGAAGACTTTCCTAATGTGATTTTCAGAAATTTGAGGGTATTTGTCTGACTTCTGTTTATACCTCACTGTTTATAATTATCTCTAATATAAAACTAGTAGGTATACTTTCCTTATGTCAAGTATTAATTCTTTTCTATTCCAAGCTTGTCTATGAGAGAGCTGAGGAATTCTAAAGGGATCTAAAATTTATTCAGACTAGGGGACGAAGATGTGGCTGGCTGACCTCAGGTAGAATTAACACTTACCCTTGTTGAGCCTCACAGCTCCTCCCAGAACTGCTTTAACCTCCTCCTCTGTAAGATCTGCTACATCAAAAATGCTTTCAAGCTTTATAATGAGTCTCCCCAGGTCCTCTCTAAGTTTTGGGAACACTGTGGACATGGCTACTACTTTAAACCCAGCTCAGGAGACACAGGATCCTGAGAGACAGGACAATAGCTGGATTTTGACAGAGGGGTTCTTAGGGTAAGTTTATCTATAGAATTATCAACATCAATATAATATTCGTTCAGTGGAGTCCTCCATATCTATATAATATGCATTCAAGAAGGACTCTTAATCTTTTACTGTGAAAAATTGAACTTCCTAATGTTAGCAAATGATCTATACCAGCTGCTAACTCAGGAAAGGAAAGGAACGGGTGAGCCCTGGCACTGCCCCAGCCAACTGCTCCGACCCAGGAAGTCCCAAGGGGGCCGAACAAATTGGAAGCACAGCCCCTGTCTGGGTTTGCCAACACTGTTGCCAAGCAAATTTGGATAAACTACTCACAAGAGAAGCCAATAACTCAAGAGTTGAAGGTTTGGAAAACAGAAAGGGAGAAATTTATTTCAGGTCTCAGCAGCAGTGGGAGGTGGCTGTAACCCACCTCTCTGCCTGCAAGATCGATACTAGAGTTTCATAGAGAGATTTGAGGGTGAGATGGGGAAGACAGGCAGTGCACACAAGAGAGCAGGCCTAGAGCCTGTGGTCATGGGTCGGGGGGGTCAGTATGTATTCAGCTCACATTTGTGAGAAGGGAAGGGGCTGTGTGGGGTGTGGTCTTGTAGGCATTCCATTGCAATTGGGGTTTTTCTGGCCTGGCCAGTTGGAATGTTTTAATCATTGCAAAACACCTTCATCAGTGCGTCAAGAAAGCACATTGAAAAATAAGAACAATGGATTTTAATTAGAGCATGAGTTAAGCAATCTCATCTATTTCTGATTTTAACTATTGGGGTCTATAGTTGAGTAAGAGGGCTTGCTAGACTAGGGCAGAAAGCTTAATATTTTTTATTCATTTTATCTAGATATTGTTCTCTAAGGGTCTTCTCAGCTCTTATCAAGATGCAGAGGCCAGGAAACAATCCCAGGGCCATATTCTGGTGGGACTGTGGGAAAAGCACTCAGGAAGTCTTTTCTGGGTACCTAAGAAGGCTTTCTTTTTGAGTGTTGAGTCAAGTTTTGCACAATTCCTAGGGTGTTTGTGTGGGAAGCACTCCAAAATGTTGAATCTTGTATAGGTTTCTCTTCCTGCTTCCATTTTAATTCCATACACTCGAGATAAATATTCCACAGGTGTTCTCTACATTATGACCTATTAAAAGAAAAGTATGATTTCACGTCCTCCGTTTCCATATTTTAACAAACTTTACAGACCAGGTAGTCTAGTGGCTTAACATGAACACAGTAGTTAGGGGAATCTTTTTTAAATCCTTGGATCCAGCAGTGCCCTATGTATGGTCAAATGATTTTGATCAGGGTTGAAAACTGGACACTCAAATGTTTTACAGAGTTATTGGGGAGGACAGATTTTTCTTAACCTTTCAAGGTAGTTTTGGCTAGTCTAAGAATTAAATTGATATGAGACAGATTAATAGGAGAAAATAGAATCTAATTACCTATTACAGAGTCTCTGTAAGAATAGAAGCCCACAGGTAGACAGGCAAGCAATTGAGGCTTGCGAACCATCCAGAATTAAGAAGAAGAGGGTTGGGAACTGGAACTTCAAGGTAAGGAAGACAATTCATAGAAAAATGGAGAAGAGTAAATGTTTAGTAAACAAATGTTTGCTTGATGATCCAGAAACAATGGGACATAGAGAGGAATTTTAACAAATACACTTTGCAAAGTTGCCCCTGTGTACTAACCCTTAGTTCATATTATAATGTAATTATTTATGGTGATGGCTTCCTTCCAGGAGAAGCTTCTCTATCTAAATTCTTCCAGGCAGTTAGGGGAAAGGGAAAGATTCTTCCATTTGTTTCATAATAATCATCAGAATAGAGAACCGTGGGTAGCTCAGAGGGTTAAATATCCAACTTTGGTTCAGGACACAATCTCATGGTCTGTGAGTTTCAGCTCCACATCATGCTATCTGCTGTCAGCCCAGAGCCTGCTTTGGGCCCTCTGTCCACCTCTCTCTGCCCCTCCCCTACTCTCCTGCTCTCAGAGATAAGTTAAAACATTTAAAAATTTTTTTATAATAAGAATAATCAAACTAAAATAATCCACATGCCCAAGGGACAATGTGGTGGCAAATCTTGCTTCCTTACAGGTTTTTACAGAAAAGATGTCATAGGTGGAAATGGGTAACAAAGAATAAAATCAAGGACAGCCTCCATTTATGATCAGAATTGAAATGACCAAGCCTTCCTAACTGAAACTGTGTGGTTCAGTGACATGACAGCTGTGTGGACCCCAGACAGGAAAGGGAAGTCAAGAGTAAGAACTGAAAGTCCAGCAGTAGAAGGCAACAGTGGGTGCCCTTGGTCCCCATGGTGCTGTCCTCTTCACTCGCCTCTGGGGCTGCAAGGTCATGGTTCCTACTGACTGACTCCAAATGGTGGGAAAAAATACTAGTGCCTCATATTTTTGAGTAAATTCTGTCATTAACTAAAATCAGCAAGCAGAACAAAGAAGGAAGCCCATTATTTCCCAAAAGCAAGTATTTCGTTTCCCTGGTCTTATTACTACCCTAATTTTGAAGGTCAGCAAGCCTTTTTTTATAAAGGGCCAAGAAGAAGGGCGCCTGGGTGGCTCAGTTGGTTGAATGTTCAACTTTGGCTCAAGTCATGATCCCACAGTTTGTGGGCTCAAGCCCTATGTTGGGCTTTGTGCTGACAGCTCAGAGCCTGGAGCCTGTTTCTGATTCTGTGTGTCCCTCTGTCTCTGCTCCTCCTCTGCTCATGACCTGTCTCTCTCTGTCTCTCAAAAAAAATAATAAATGTTAAAAAAATTTTTTAACCATAAAATAATAAATCAACTTAAAGGGCCAGGAAGGGATAAATACGTTAGGCTTTCCAGGCCGTATGGTCTCCATCATGGCTACTTAACTCTGCTGCTCTAGTGGGAAACAGCTATTGAATGGGTGGGGTTGTGTTCCAACAAAACTTTGTGGACACTAAAATTTGAATTTCATATAATTTTCACATATCAAGAGATACTATTCTTTTGATTTTTTTTTCAAAAGAATTAAAAAGTTTAAAAGCTGGGGTGCCTGGGTGGCTCAGTCGGTTGAGTGCCCAGCTCTTGATTTTGGCTCAGGTCATGATCTCATGGTTCAGGAGTTCAATTCCTCTGCACTGACAGTGTGGAACCTGTTTGAGATTCTCTCTTTCTCCCTATCTCTCGATCCCTCCCCTGCTGGGTGTCACTCTCTTTCTCTCAAATAAATAACTAAAATTTTAAAAACTTTAAAAGCCATTTCACTAAATTACACAATTTAAAATGTTAATGGTTCTTTTTTAAAAATTTTTATTTTAATCATCGTGTGCTCATCATAAGTGCACTTCTTGATCCTCATCACCAATTTTACCCATCTCCCCCCACTCGCCTGCCATCAGTTTGTTTTCTATAGTTAAGAGTTTTATAGTTAAGGTCTTTGTCTCTCTCTCTTTCTCTCTTTTTTTCCCTTTGCTCATTTATTTTGTTTCTTAAATTCCACCTGAGTGAAATCCTATGGTATTTGTCTTTCTTGGACTGCCTTATTTTACTTAGCATAATACTGTCTAGCTCCATCCATGTCATTTGCAAATGGCAAAATTTCATTCGTTTTATCACTGAGTAATATTCCATTGTGTCTATATACCACAGTTTCTTTATCCATTTGTCAATTGGATGATGGATCAATGGCTACTTCCATAATCTGGCTATTGTAAATAATGCTGCTACAAACATAGGATGCCTGCATCCCTTTGAATTAGGGTTTTTTTGAGGTTTTTTTTGAGGTTTTTTTTTTATTCTTTGAGTAGAGACCCAGTAATGTGATTACTGGATCATAGGGTAGTTCTATTTTTAACTTCTTGAGGTATTTCCATACTGTTTCCCAGAGTGGCTGCACCAGTTTGCATTCCCAGGTTAATGGTTCATTTTTATGTTACATGAATTTCAGCTCAGTAAAATAAAATTAAAAAAAAAAAACTGAGGCTAGTTAGGCTTATGTGCTCTACAAAAACAGACAACTGACTAGCTGTTGCCCAGGGGCTGCTATTTGTCAACTCCTCCCTTCAAGATACAACTGTTATTTTAGATATCTTTATGTGGAACTAGATTAATATTTAATACATTATTTTATTTAGGATCTACTAAGTAAACTATGTGTGATAATCAATATTTTTTTAGAAATGAAGAAACCAAGGTATGCATAGATTCATTAATTTTCCCCACATTAGGTCCCACAACCTAATTGTTAATGACAATATCAGGATTTGAATCCTAGGTCTTTCTGTGTAACTTTTCTTTATGAAAATCATAAAAGCTAACATATGTTGAGTACTCAACATGTGGCAGACTCTGCTCTAAGTGATTTTTTTTTTCTTATTCTTTCTCTCTAAGGAGCAGCGCTTCTTAGCCACAGAAACTTTTGCACCCTGGGGGACACTTGGCAATGTCTGGAAGCATTGTCTGTTGTCACAGTGTGGAGAAAAGGTGTTTACTCTCATGTAGCAGATAGAGGCCAGGGATGTAAACATCCTGTAACATACAGAACAGCTGAGACTAAGGAATCCTACCTTAGATGTATTATTTCATTTAATCTTCAGAACAACCCTAACAGGTAAGTGTCATTCCCCATTCAACGGATGAGGAAACTGAGGTTTGGAGAAGTTAAGTATATGCCCATTGTCAACAAGCCAGTGAACTGAATTTAAACCTGGGCAAGCTGGCTTCCCCGAGCTATACTTCAGAATCACAACTGAAGTTTGTAACTATGCATTGATTGGTGAGATTTTATTCTCCCTCTAGACCAAAAGGGGCTTGGACCATATCCTTACCATTCTCTTCTTATCATTTTATCCCCATGACCCAGCCCATAGCCTGCTCCAGGTACATACTTGGTGAATGAATGAATGAATGAATGCACATTTTATACACAGGTGACCTCAGAACCTATGCTTTTATCATCAGTGGAATTTTCCATTTCTCTCTCTTTCTCAAAAGATAGGTAGGTAAGATAATAAATAGATGATAGGTAGATAGATAGATATCCACATAAGTAGATTCTTCACTGAACTGAATATCACCTCTTTCGCTTCCAAAACTCTTTTCCTCCAGTTTTGGAGAGAACTATTTTTAAATCTTACTGCACACATTTCTTCGCCTTAAACATTGAGCTGAATAATTAAACTCAAACATTTACTTAGTGCTTTTAAACTTGCAGAGGACTTTCTATCTATATTATCTTGTCTCCACAAGAACACTGTAGCAGGTGTTCTACTATTATTATACACTTCACCCCCATTTGGCAAATGTGAAACTGGGGCTCTGAGAGGGATAGTGACTTGCTGAAGGTCACACAGCCAGTTGATGTGGACCAGGGACTGACTGCCATGTCTTCTGAGTCATTCCCTCATTTTCTTGTCACTTAGGCCTGCTTCTACCTCCCATCACATAACTTTGCCATGAGAATTCAAGGTCTCCTTCTGCCCGTGAGTTGCCATATGCAGGATCCACTGGGCTACAAGGCCGTGGCAAGAAGTTATGCTCCCAAATGGATCCAGGTGCTGTGTTTTCTGTGTTTGTGCATTTATTATGCATTTAATAATACAGTTTTTTCTTCCCTCAGTCTTTCAGTCAACATGCTCATCTACAGCAGCCTCTGCTGACACAAATATATCCTATATTAGCCAAGGTTCTCCAGAGAAACAGAACAAACAGCATAGGTACATAGGAAGAGATTTATTGTGAGCAATGACTCATGTGATAATGGAGGCTGAGAAGCCCCACGACCTGCCTTCTGCAAGCTGGAGGCCCAGGAGAGTCGGGGTGTAATTCTACTCTGTGCCCAGAGACATGAGAACCAAAGAGACCAATTGTGTGAATCCCAGTCCAAGGGCAGGAGGACACAGATATCCCAGGATTAAGGGATATCTATTGGGCAAGCAGGGAACAAGAGGCAAATCCCTTCTTCCTTGGCCTTTTGTTTTATTCAGGCCCTCATAGGATCACATGATGTTCACCCACACTGGGGAGGTCCAACTAACATCACTGAGTCCCCAGATTTGAATGCTAATCTCCTCTGGAAATACCCGCCCAGACACACCTAGAAATAATGTTTAACCTGGGCACCTCTTGGCCCAGTCCAGTTGACATGTAACATTAATCATCACATATCCCAACCCCTTCTAACATGATGCTTCTAATCTCCTTCAGTATAGTGAGCCAGCTATTCAGACTGGTCAAAGTCATATCCAGTAAGAAAATAAACAGGTTTGAGTGAAGGTCTGAGAGGGGGTCTTTTGAACAAGAAGTAGGAGCTTTTGGGGTGTCTGGGTGGCTCAGTAAGTTAAGCACCCAAGCCGATCTCAGCTCAGTTCATGATCTCACAATTCATGAGCTCAAGCCCCCCATGGGGTTCTGCACTGACAATGTGGAGCCTGCTTAGGATTCTCTCCCCCTCTCTCTCTCTGCCCCTCCCTTGCATGTGCACTCTTTCTCTCACAATAAATAAATAAAGTTAAAGGACAAAAGAAAGAAGAGCTTTCATGCCTGGTCTTCAATTAGTTGTCATGTAACTGAGTGTGCAGGATCAAGACAACAAACTCGGTAATCTACACGCTGGGTCAGGAGCATGGGATTCAGCAGAGCTTTGTAGGAGGCCGTCAGGAACAGGTAGCTAATCAATTTTAGCCTGGGGCTTCTACAAAGGATAAAATTGGCCTCAGAGGTGGGAAATGTTCAGGTCAGCTCTCAAGTCTGGGTCAAAGATTTATCTAGGAAATGCTCTCTACAGCCTTGGGTAGCTGTGGGAGCAGATCTTCATCTCATTTGTTTCTCCAAAAGAACCTAGGACTCCTGCCACTGACCGTCCCCGCAGCCTGTCTGGATTTAAAGAATCTTCTTTACCTTAAAAACTCCCTCTTTCCCCATTGACGTGATTCTTATGGAGGCAGAGGTCTCCCCAAGAAGAACTGACAGAATCCATATCGCCCAGGGCTTAGGGTTGAATGACTGCATTAGGCATTGTAACTATTATACAGATTAGATGAAAGTATGCACTTGAAGGGCTTGAACATTTAGCAAACTCCAGTTATTATCGCTGCTTTTATTATTTTACTACTTACTATTCCATATAGAACATTCTATTAAATCCATGCCAATAACTCCAAAGCTTTCAGAGAGCCTCTTGATAGAAAGTATCTTCCGTTTTGTTTCTTGCAGTGATGTTGTGAATAGGTGGAAAATCTGGACAAATGGCCTTGTAAGGGATGTGTGTAAGAAAGTATAATGTAAGCAGTGTACCGGCACCACATGTTTCCTATGTAACGGGGTGCTTTTTAAAGTGAATTCTACATGGGTTAATTCATTTAATCCTCACATCATGAAGAGGCAGATGGTATTATTATCCTCATTTTACAGATAAGGAAGGCACAATTTTATTCACTTACTAAGCTTTGCTGTCAGGATCACACTTCATACCTCATCTGCCTGTAACATTCTCCTTTTAACTCCATGCCATCTCTCCCTTTCTCCCCTAGTCACAGTTGAAATCTCATTGAGATTTGGAGGTAGATTTCTAACAGCAACCTCATCCCAAGTGACCTTTCATGATCTTGCTGACTCAGTGGGTTCCCTCTCTTTCGTGAAATCTCTAGAACTTTCTTTCTCTGCCTCATGCCCCAAATCTGACTCTGCCTTATAACATAGCTATTTGTGATTTTGTCTATATTTTACAGTAGTGTGTGCCAAAACACAGGTGTGAAAGCAACTAACGTGTACTGAAATGAGTTGTGAGGTCATGATCAGCATCAAAAATAATAGGATAGAATAGATTAAGAGTAAGAGTAAGAATAGAATAGAATACAGAATAGAGGAAAATATCAGAGCGTGTCCCATGCACTGAGAGCAAGTATCATTTCGGGAGATTACCGGTGGGGTATATGTATGTGTGTGTCCACGTGCTGTGTTGCAACCTAGAAGAGATTTCTGCTGGAGTTGTTTAATGGGTATGGAGTGTCAGCTTCACAAGATGGAGAGTTCTGGAGCTCTGTTTCACAGCAATGGAAACTACTTAACACTACTGACCTGTACACTTAAAAACGGGGAAGATGGCAAAATTTTTATTATGTGTTTTCTACCACAATTAAATATAAAATGTTTAAAAAATATATCTTGCTATATATCCAGGCCCCAAAATTTTGAGAAATGCTGTTCTACTAGACGGAAATCCTTTTAGGGCTTAGAACATGTGTGATTTATCTTTATTCGAAGCAACAGACACCTAGCACAGCTCAGAGTAAGCTCGTTAAATGTCCCTTAAACTGACTACATCACTCACCACGGATGAGCTTCAGTGGCCCATCATGGGTAATCCATGCTCTCTCTGTCCCCATAGTTACAGCTACCACAACAGTCTCCTACAGCAAATACTGGAGAAGGGGAGTGGGGGGACCCAAGGTGAGGTATATGAATGCAACACAGTTCTCTGGCCCTCTGCGTATGTCCCTGGCATTGCATTATGGTAGGTAACCTCTTTCCTCTTTGAGTGGGGATCCCTCCATACAACCCTCAATATCCCAGGTCGTGTATTGGGTAGTGTTATCTGCTTTGTGCTTCTCAAGAATCCTGCTGTCCCTGCCCGGGGAAGGCATGGCTTCCCCAGGTCTGAAGGGCCCCCTCAAGGCTGACGCCTTAATTCCTCCCAGGACAGACCTCCAGTGAGCGCCTTGCTGCCTGCAAAGCTGAGAATGGGCATAAGGCTGTGCCCGTAAAGTGCCCGGAGGCTCTCAGGGAAAGTACAACCACATGAAACCAGAGAATGAATGTCCCTCTCCCGAGACTAGCATTCTTTGTATTGCCACTAACGGATTCATGGTCTCTCCGTGACACTATTCCTTCACAAAGGCCCAGACAAGGATTGAGGTGGGGTGGGTGGGAAGAGGGTTCTCACATGATCACGAATAATACCAGAAAATAATATAATCCATTGTGGGACGAGGTCAGTGCATGAATAATTGTTCTGCATAGGGAGGCATTTTTCTTTATTAATACGGACTAGAGAGATTATGATATCTGAGAATTAGTGTATGGCTTTGGGAGTTGAGCCCATAATTACCCCCAGGACAAGAGAAAGAACAATCTGTGGGAGTAAACCTCACATTGATGGCAAGAGCTCAAAAGCGACCCACCTGGAGTGCCAAGGCCCCCAGAAGGCGGCCCTGCTCTGCCTAGTGCTGGAGATGGCTGTCTCCAGAGGGGGACCCTGGAGGAGAGGGAGGCGGAACTTAGGTAAGCCCGCCCGGGGCAGAGTGCCTTTCCTGAAGCCCTGGGGTCCGAGGTGACTCCTCTTCTCCTCTTCGGGGCTGCCGCACCTCACAACTCCAGGGGAGCTGTTTCTCGTACACGCGAAGTAAATGGCACCTCCCGAAAGTGGATCGTGAGTGCCCAGTAGCCTCTGGTTCTCTTTCAAAGGAAGCTGACCCGAGGGGAGGGAACAAGGCTAGGAGCTGTGGCGTGTCACTCTAGGAAGAGCCAATGACTTTTCTCCCGATGATAATATAGAGTACGGTGTAAAAGCTGTTCTCCTCTTGTGTCCCCATGTCCTTCCTTTCCCCTCCCCACCCCTCAGTGAAATCACACTCCCCCAGACGGCCTTAGGAGAGGTTGCTGGGAAAAATAAAGGGATTGAGTGACAGGAAGGAGGTTCTGCCCAAGCTCTTGTCGTCTGGGTGGAGACAGTGACACCACGGGGGCCAGGAGCAGGAGTCCAGGGCCAAGGAAGCTGGCGTGTGTTATAAGGGAAGCTCTTGCCGGGCTGGGTGGAAAGGCGAGGAGCCGGCCTCACAGAGGAACACCGCAGGGGTGCACATTTGATAAAAGCTTCTCCCCCCTCCCACATATTCCAGAGGAAGCGCCCCTCAAAGGGAAAGACAGACAGTGGGTTGCACATGCCATTTGGGTCCAAGGGGAGTGAATTCACTGTTCTCAGTTTTTCAGAACTGTGGAATGTTCTGTCTGACTTCTGATCTGGAGAATCTTTTACCTTTTTAATTTTTTCTCCTTTAAAGAGAAAGGCATTTTAAAAAAAAGCTATGATCTTATAAATCAGAGAAAAAATAATTTTTCCAGCTATTTTCTCTTGGAAATAAATTTCCTGTTCACATTCCATCCCTTCAGTCTTTCATTGATGTACCCATTGAGGAAGACCCTTTTTTAAAAAAAAATTTATTTATTTTGAGAGAGCGAGAAAGAGATGGAGCAGGCGAGTGAGGGAGGGGCAGAGAGAGAGGGAAGAGAGAATCCCAAGCAGACTCTACCCCCTGTCAGCGCAGAGCCCAACACTTGAATCCATGAGGGAGATTATGACCTGAGCTGAAACGAAGAGCAGAACGCTGAGCCGTCAGAGCCGAGGCACCCCAAGACTCTTTTTTTTTAAGTTTGTTTATTTTGAGAGAGAGAGAGCATGCACACACACACACACACACACACACACACACACACGAGTGAGGGGTGGGGACCAGAGCAGAGAGAAAGAGGAAGATAGAAAATCCCAAGCAGGCTCCCCACTGTCAGCACAGGGTTTGATCCCAGGAACAGTGACCTGAGCCAAAATGAAGAGTCAGACACTTAACTGACTGAGCCATCTAGGTGCCCAGAGGCTGACTTTTATAAGCTGCCCCCTTGCTAACCCTACTAAGTGCCAGAAACCAATAATGGCAGACTAGGTCCTAACATAGGAATTGCTGACATCCATCCATTTGGAGCCAAACAGAAGCAATCAGTGGCCAGTGTCAGCCTCCCATACACAAGAGCAAATGTCCCTAGCAGGAATTCTCTCCACGGAGGAAGGGAGCCGTGAATGAGAATCTCAGCTCTGAAGGGAATCTGATATGCCCACCTGCAGGGGTATCCCTGTCCCCACCCCTTGTCCCCAGTACTGAAGGAGCTCCAGCCCCAGTCCTTCAGAGGAAGTGACATATTAGCAGTCTTGAAGTGAAGGAGATGTTTCTCAGGTACAGAAGGCAAGGAGGGCTGTGACCCAAGCAAAGGGACCAGAATATGTATACAGAGGGAGAGACACTTGTTAAAAATGTGAGCGTTTAGGAAACTTCTATTTTTTTTTAATGTTTTATTTATTTTTGATACAGAGACAGACAGAGCATGAGAGGGGGAGGGGCAGAGAGAGAAGGAGACACAGAACCAGAAGCAGGCTCCAGGCTCTGAGCTAGCTGTCAGCACAGAGCCCGACGCGGGGCTCGAACCCACGAACGTGAGATCTGACCTGAGCCGAAGCCGGAGGCTTAACCGACTGAGCCACCCAGGCACCCCTTAGGAAACTTCTAGAGGTCAGTTTGATTGGAGGGTACCCAGGTGGGATGCAGGTGGGAGTGATGAGAACTAAAGCCTGAGCAGATCCAAGCTCGAAAAGCTAGAGAGAATCCAAGCAGCTCTCATGTATTTCCTATGTATTTGCAGCGAACTTGTTTCCTCCTATTTGGATAATAGTTAAGTATTCCGCCGCCAGAGAGGGGGGCGGGGAGAACTTTGAATGAAGCTAAAAGAAACCCATACCTTGACAATTCACTCTATCTGATGAGCACTAAATTAATTTCCATATTAATGCATTATGTAGAGATAAGACATAGAAACACGAATTTCAAAAGACATGTAGGACTCTTATTAAATTTCCGAGGAATGTAGCGCGTGCATTCGTCTGAAACCCAGGAAACCTCATGCAAGAGAGATTTGCAGGGAGCAGCTGAAAAGAGATGGATTACCCTGAGAAATAGGTTTGGCTCTGGCGCTGATGTTTTCTTTTCCTCTGTGAATGGAACAAGATAAGACACATTTCTTACAAAATGTAGCCGTTTCTGGCAGCTTTTTCCCCAATTCCCACCCGCCTGCCAAGTGCTGCCAGGCACAGGGGCCAGCTCTCAGCAAGACCCAGAGAGTTCATTATCCAGCCTGGTGGGCCTCTCCAGCCAGGGCCCCGGCCGCCCCTGCAGATGAATTGTGTAAATCCAGGGGAAAGGCCAGCTCGTGTGTGTCTCCGGCTTGGCTCTGTGCTCTGTCAATCCAGCTTTGGATGATGAATTGATGAATTTCCCACATGGCCGGAGGCATCAAGGCAACAAAGCACCGTCGTCACTGGACTTCATCCTAACGCCCTCCTAACCAGGCACCAAGGAGAAAAGATTGACTTGAAAAAAATTCCCTGAACAGGTTCACCAGAAGCCAGCAGGAGGAGCGCCACTGTCTTGGAAAGGCTAAAGACACTGGGGATACAAGAGTTTTTAGAAAGTACCAATAAGGGCTTCAGGCCTCCTGACCAGGGCGGAGGCCAGCTGGTGGTACCCTCAGGACTCCTAGGGCCTGCCTGGCACCTCTCTGCGCTCCTGCAGAGAGTCCCTCACATGCATCGCATGTGAACTACCCTGTCCTGGAAAGAATGGATGGAGACCAGGACAAGGATTTGTCCGCCGTGACCTTGCCATGTGACCTGAAGCAAGTCGTTGAACCTTTTGTTTTCCTATCCCATTCAATGAAGAGGTTGCACTGAATGATCTTTAATATCCCTGTAAATGTTCATAGCCTATTATTCTTATTATCCTGTTAATGAACAACACCTTGTGCTTTCACATTGTGGAGACACTGTGATAAGCTTCCCAGATGACCCTTGATTGAAACCCTTAATTTCCTAGCAATTGAGAGCATCATTGAAAAGAACCATCTGCCGCTGCAGAGAGAGCTACCTTGCCGGAGTCCCAGCAAGTCCTGGATCAGCTCGTGCTGATGCACGTGGGATAGGTCGGGCCTGTGCCCCCTAATGACACTACGCCAAAGGGCATTCTAGCTCCAGACCTCTCCATGCAGTTGGCCAAGGCTTGCTTTGGGCCCCACCTTCTCCTTCTGTCAGTCATGCTCCAGCCCCTCATTTCCGCAGTGATGCTCTTACAACCCCCTTCTCAGAGTCACCTCCTAGAAAGCCCGACCTGCCACGCCATTTCCATAGAGGCGTACGATCTGAGCCTCTGACCAGACCCCTACGCGGTCCTTCTCCTTCATTGTACAAATGAGGAAATGAAGACTCAGAAGGTGACTCACCCAAATTCACTCCGTTGGCCGAACGAGGGCTACATCTTTAGTGTTGGCCCTGTCACCTTTCCGTCAGAGGTCAGAGCCCGCTGCCCTCCCCAACCCATCTCATCTTCCCTGCGCAGTGGAGAGAGATGTGTAGGCAGAGAGATGAATCAATTCATCCATCCATCTCCACTGCAAGGAAGAATAATAAGCAAATGCATGAATTCATGAGTTATTCACTACCTTCACTTTAAATAAATAAACCATCAGTTTTCATTTGGGAATTTTTTTTAAACTTCTTGAGAAGCCAGATCACGTAAAGTCACAACGAGCTCTGGATTAGGAACCAGGAAATGAGGTTTGGTTTCAGCTCCTCATGCTTGCATTGCAAACTTGCCGCTGTTTGATATTAGGCTCTTTCGGATTCCAAGACAGACTGTTGGGGGTGAGGGGGGAGGAGGTTAATTAGGCTTTCAAATAATAACCAGTGAGGATGATCATGTAAGATGTCATTGGGGGAAGCCGGGTGAAGGGTGTATACACAGAAACTTTCTGTTATTTTTGCGATTTCTTATCATTACAATTATTTCAAAAGAAAAGTTTTTAAAATAATAATAATCAAACAATGTTATATATATATACATATATGTGTGTGTGTATATATATATATATATATATACGATTTCATTCATTCTAACAAGGAATGAGTAACTGGAGGGAGGTGAAGGGGAAAGGTGGGTGGGTTACAGAACATGTTCAGAGTCCCTCGTTGCAAGGCGAGTATGTTCTAAATGCCAGTCAGAGAGATGGAGGGTGAAGAAGCAACAGGTATGTGATTTTAAAAGTACATCCTTCATTGGGCACCCTGCTGGATCCATCAGTGGAGCCTCTGATTCTTGATCTCAGAGTTGTGAGTTTGAGCTCCACGTTGGATATAAAGATTGCATAACAATAAAACCGGAACTAAAAGTTTTTTTCACGGTATGTCCTTCAGGTCTGAAAAATCTAATGACTGACATTCTTTAAGGCGAAAGCTTGAAAAATGTCTACTGCAGCATGCGTTATCCTTTTGGAGTCGAATCCCCAGGTGAGCCTCCCCTGCAGCCAGGGCTCCCCTCCGCCGTGTCTGACAGGCTCCCTCATCTTCCAGGTGAAGACCTGAAGCCCTGAGAGGTCCCTGTGCAGGTCACCCGGAGCGGCTGATCTCACATAATAAAAGCAGACAATTCCAAGTTGCAAACAGACACCCGGCCAATGGTTTAGAGAGCATAGAGCGGGGCAGCAGGGGCTGCACACAGCTGGGGTGCCTGGCCTGTGCAGTGGCATGAGGGTGTGTCCCCTCCAGCCACAAGCCCCAGCCAAGGGCCACCAGCAGCACAGTGCCCAGGGCAGGCTCCTGGGAAAGCATCCTGAAAGCAGGAGCTGCTCACAAATCACTCAAGAACTGAGCACTTTCAGTTTTGAAACTAAACCGCATTCGGACGCACTGTCAACTACAAATCAAATGTCACTTTAAGAAGAAAAAGAAACTAATCACCTGAATGGAGACTGCTGTCTCCTATCACAACGCCACGCAATAAAAGATCCGTTACTTCCCTAGCTCTAGTTTTCTCCTTGGAGAAGGCATGTTTTTGGAGTTACTACCTGCAGTTAGCTTTTGCAGTACTAAACAAAATTGCTTTTGAGTCAAAATGTTAAGTTACCTTAGTGGTGTTTAACATCCAGTAAAATAACACAAAATCCTCTATTTTGTGTTTCAAAGTCCAAAGTTCTAAGAAGGGTTTGAGGCTTTATTGCACATTTAAAAGCATATATATTATATGGCATATATATATGTTTACTTATTTATTTTGAGAGAGAGCATATGCACATACACAAGCAGGGGCAGGGCAAAGAGAGAGAGGGAGAGAGAGAATCCCAAGCAAGCTCTGTGCTGTCAGCACATAGCCCAACACAGGGCTTGGTCTCACAAGCCATGAGATCATGACCTGATCCAAAATCCATTTAACCACCTACTGAGCCACCCAGGTGCCCAGGAGGCACATATACTTTTAACTACTTTTCATAGAAGTATAGCTTATATACAACCAAGTGTACAAAACTGATTATATATATTATATACTTGCTAATGACCACCCTGGAAGATAGAGAACATTTCGAGCACCCCAGAAGATTCCTAGAGTGCACAAATGTTTAAATATTATGTAAACTGAAGCCACCAGCCTTCCCCACCTGGGCGGCCAGCTCATCCCAGACCCAGGATAGACCCCGCCCCACCCCCAAGGTAGCCAGCAGTGATGGGAGGAAAGATTTATCCTAAAGACATTCAGGCACACTACTCCAGCACTCCCCACCCATGCCCTTGACATTTTCTTGACAAAGTATAAGAAGCTTTAAGACAAGGAAGGAGGGGTTGAGTGAGGATGGCAATGAACGTGAGGTTTAAGGAAAACCCAAACTCAGATGATGGCATAAAGTAACAGTGAAACCTGAGAGGCCCAGTGTGTGGATTATGGTTTTCAATTAAGAATAACAATGCTCATAAGTTTATTTAACAGCTACTGAGTGGTAGAAACATCGGTCTTAGTACTTTTAAATCCCTGAACTGGTGTTTGCATTGAGCTGCCTTTCCTCTCTTCTTGATTGTTGAATCAGGGGCCACGTATCAGCCTTCATTTTGTTTTTTCCAGTGGGAAATTTCCTTAAACTCTAAAGTCAAGATTGAACAGCACACGAAGCAGCTGTCGACCCAGGATTTTGGATCTGACTTTGCCAACTTTCTTCATTCTAGAACACATTTTAAAATCCTTCATATTTAGAATCTTCTCCCCAGGTTTCCTCTATGGGAGGCACAACTACATCCTCTTCAAAATTAAAAAGTTATCTCTATCTTCCAAAATTCAAATCGTACTTCAAAACAGGGGTTCAATAGCTTCCCCCACCTCCCAAAAGCGCAGACTCACACATTTCCCATTCAGGGCCTGGTTAGCTGATGAACTGAGCCACGCTGTATGAAGAATGTTGTGTTGTTGTGTTGTTGTTGTTGTTGTTTCCTTTAAGTAGGCTTCATGCCCAGCATAGAGCCCAACACAGAGTTCGAACTCAGGACCCTGAAATCAAGACCTGAACTGAGATGAAGAGTCAGAGGCTTAACGGACTGAGCTACCCAGGTGCCCCATATTAAGGACAATTTTTGTTACTGAAAAAAATTTTTAATATACTTTATTGTCAAATTGGCTAACATACAGTGTGTACAGTGTGCTCTTGTTTTGGGGGTAGATTCCCGTGGTTCATCACTTACATAGACCACCCAGTGCTCATCCCAACAAGTGCCCTCCTCAATGCCCATCACCCATTTCCCCCTCTCCCCCGCACCCCCATCACCCGTCACTTTGTTCTCTGTATTCAAGAGCCTCTTATGGTTGCCTCCTTCCCTCTCTGTTTGTAGCTATTTTTTTTTCCTTTCCCTTGGTCTTCTGTTAAGTTTCCCAAGTTCCACATATGAGTGAAAACATACGATATCTTAAGAACAATTTTGAATAAGACACTTGACACTGTGGACTGGAGGGAGGCCTTTCATATCAGGTGAGATTTTTACCCCATGTAGTGACCCCTGAACAACAAAGGAAAGAAGACAATAAGAAGACAGCCCTTCTCAGAGGAGCCAATTCATGATTTTAATCTGTAAGCCCACTAAGCTCCCCTTGCTATCTAGTATAAGTGAGAATTTTGAGGAAATACCACATCCCTAGAAGCTCAGAACTTTATTTTTATTTCCCTACAAGTTGCGGTTTGAGAAATCTCATTCCAACAAGGATGGAAGACAGTGTGTGTGCAGAGCAGGGGTTTCTGGCTGAGTTCAAACTGAAGTCTTGCTTCTGCTATGGAACTAGTGGGCTCTGGTCATGCCTTGGAATTTCTATCTACATTGAGCTGATATAGAGAGGCAGATCCGTTTTCTGGCTTCAGGAAGGAGGAAGAGTTTCATGCACAGGTGTTTGGAGAGAGAAACCCCACCTTGGCCTGAAATCTTACTTTCTTTCCCACCAGTTATTTCTTACAATGCTTTGTTGATTAGTATATATAAATTTCACACATTTATCATAAATATTCAAACAACCTACAAAATATAATACAGCAAAACCTTGGTTTGCAAGCATAATTCATACCAGAAACATGTTTGTAATCCAAAGCACTTGTATATCAAACTGAATTTCCCCATAAGAAATAATGGAAACTCAGATGATTCATTCCACAACCCAAAAATATTCATCTAAAAATGATTACAATACTGTAACAGAATACAACATAATAAATAAAATACAAAATATAAAGAAAAATAAATTAACCTGCACTTACCTTTGAAAATCTTCACAGCTGGTGTGAGGGAGACAAGAGGGAGGGTTATCGTGTAGGACAACTTTCACTAACAGAATCTCTGCTAACCTATTGACTCAACCGACTCTTTTTCTTTTCATGCAACCTTAACAAGGAACCTACCCAATGACACTTTTGCCTCCTTTTGAGGATTTCACAAAAATGTGACATTGCATTATCATTAAATAGATTCTTTGATCACACTGCTAAGCCTTATTTGAGTGGTGCTTTTCTACAAAATTTGGCACTGTTTCCCACATTTTACACATCTCCCTAATCTTATTTGAAGTGAGGGATTCCTCCACCTTTTCCTCCTCCTCCTCCGCAGATGAGATCTCCTCCATAACCTCTTGCTGTTGCTCACGATGCAGATCCATCAGCCGTCAGTGGTCAGCTCCTGGCCATGTTCCTCAACAGCTCTTGAATGCCACCTTCATTCATTTCCAGTCCCATGGTTCTCCCCAAGGACACAATTTCATCAACAACTGGCAGCTCCTGTTCATGAGCAAGCCCTTTTAAGCCATGTCCAAGAACATGATTAGGTCACAGTTTTCTCCAAGCAGAATTGAGGATTCTCTTGTTCACCCCATCCCAGGCTTCATTGATGACCTTGAGGCAGTTCACAATGTGGAAATTATTTTTCCAAAACTCTTGGAGGGTAAGGTTTGTTCCTTCTGTTACCTTGAAGCATCACTGAAATAGTGCTTTGGTGAAAACCTTTTTAAAATTCAAAATAACTTGATGATCCATGAACTGGAGGATTGGAGTGGTGTTGGGAGGAAGGAAATTGACCTTAATGAACCCGAATTCCTCCAGTAAGTAGTTCTAATTGCCTAGGAGATGAGGAGGAGCATTACCCATAACCAGCAAGGCTTTGAGGGGCAGGTTCTTTTCTAAAATGTATTTCTTCACTGCAGAACCGAAGACCTTGTTGATCCACTCGATGAACAAGATAGGAGTGACCCAAGCCTTGCTGTTGGAACTTTACATAACATTTAACTCTTCAGCACCTTGCGTTTCTTGAAGGCTTGCAGATTCTTGGAATGATACATGAGTAGGGGCTTGACTTTGAAATCCCCACTTTCATTAGCATAAAACAAGACAGTACGATGGTCTTTCATGGGCTTGTGGCTGGTGTTGCATTCTCTTCTTCTGTAATGTGGGTGCTCTTTGGCATCTTTTTCCAAAAAAAGCCCCGTCTCATCGCAATTAAAACTTGCTCCTGCAGGTAACAGTTGGAAACCATGAACTTCTGGAACTTGATAGCAAATGCCTCAGCTGCCTTAGCATCTGAATTCACAGCCTCTCTGTGCCTCACAACACTATGGATGCCACATCTCAGCTTAAAGTTATCAAATCATCCCCTGCTTGCCTTGAAGCCTTCTTCGTTTTCTGTTGACGTACCTGGCAGTTTATTTACAAGATCAGTGTACAAGTCCTTTGCATTCTCAATTCTCACAGATAAAGTTCTCATTCACAGTATCACCTGCTAGTTGCTTCTTGTTTATCCAACCTTTTCTACATATTCCAGAACACGTGGTCTTTCATTTGATATTCTCGTGATTCCTTTTGCCTCCTCTAGCCCCCTTATTTCCTCTTTTTTTCTGTAATATTGTGCAAATGGTCAACATAGACTTCTTATAAAATCTTGCAATTTCAGCCACTTGGGATACTTCATTCATATTTCTCAATGATTTCTTTCTTAACTTCCATCATAATCATCTCCTTCTTCTTACTGTCTTTTCAAACTTTTTCTGCATTCCATTATATATGCTTGTACAGATGTTGACAACAGTACAGTATTAATAAACTCTTGTCGTGTGCTGTATTTAATGTAACTGGCAATAAAGTAGCAGAGGGAATGGTCTATATCTACAGGCAGCATGACCTAGAATGAAGTAAAGCATTCCTATGCTTACTCTTGGATGAAAAAGCAAGGGACTGTCCGTAGGTGCTTTGAAGTGACAAAAAATACACTAGTGCCAGTTGTGGGCACCTTCCAGTGTTCAGAAAAATCACTGATTTCTGTCAAATACCATAGCTGAGACAAAGCATCCTAGCACGGGAGATGATTACCCACAATCTTGCAGAGAGAGACAGAGAGAGAGAGAGAGAGAGAGAGAGAGAGAGAAGAATGATTGGCTCAGTTGTGATCATGTGACATTTGGCAGCATGCACTACTCATATTTTCAGACATTCCTCATTTATCAAGTTAAAATTTATTAGAAATATTTGCTCATCTTGTGGGACACTCACAGAATAAGTTACTCATAATGCAAGGTTTTACTGTACTTTTAAAGTATAAAATATAATAAAATATATCTCTCACACCATTCTAAGATAACCAACACGAATATTTGGGTGGCCATCTTGTAAGCAGCTCTTTGTGTCTACATACACACATCTGTGTCATTTTACAAAAATTGACTCTAGCACAAATGGTGATTTTTCCTGAGAATACCTCTCCCTACCTCTCTCTATCCTCACCCATATCAGCAGCCCACCTCCATCTTCACTTTCCCCAAGTAACCCATGTGTCTTAGCCAGAAAGCAAAGCCTTTGGAAAGAGTGCATGCAAGTTTAATTGGGGAAGTGGCCCTGGGAACAGGAGTGAGAGGAAGTGACCCAGGGAACAGGAATGAAGAAGTGGAAAGGGTATAAAGCAGGGTAGGAAAAAAAAGCAAATGCAAGGGTATTTTGTTGAGCTCATCACTCCATAAGCAACTGGGGCTTGACCTGCCCAGGACCCTCTAAAGAGTTTTGTAGAATAGTCACCAAAGTTGCCCACCCATGGGAAAGAGGGTGGAAGCAGATCTCCATTCACTAGCTTCTAGCTCTCACTGGTCAAGGACTGCCACCAGGCACTCATTAATCAAGCATTAATATTCTCGTAGGGACTGTGCATTTGTGAGCACGTGCCGACTGCTTCAGAAGTCATCTCATAGGGTGACTTCAGAGAGGCCCCATGCAGACAATGGAAATGAGATGCAGCTGACGGGAGATGCCATAAGGTTATATCTGCACAAAGCTGGTCACTGAAGCAATAGACACGGTTAAAGACAGGCTGGAGAGATGTAAGGCATGAGGCATGAGAGATGTCCAATGCGGTTTACTCTACACCACTCAGATGTATTCATGCCCTCCTTGGAGTCCAGTCAGTCACAGGGTCCTTAATGTGGTAACCAGCAGAAATTTCTACAGAAGGCTTCCTGCAGCAGTTAGTGGACTAAACTTCAGTTCTCCCAGCTACAGATGGTCCCAATACCATTGTTGTTGAGTGTCATGTCTTCCCCACAAACACTCCAGACTTCCTTTACCTTTAGCCAGGTCTTCCTCTTTGCAGACTTGGGCCTTAGTTTCCTTACCCCTACTGGGCCATGGTTGCTGGGAAGGCACATTGATACATACCACTTGGATTGAAGCATGAACGTTTTATGGCTTCTGAACATGCTCACTTCTTACCCCATGAAAGTGGCAACCCTAGGTCTTCACAGTATTCAGAGTCAATTATCCCTGACAGTAGAGCTCTTTATGATCCACTGACTCAAGGAATCTAAAATGACGTGCCAATATTGTAACTTCAAGGTCAGCAGAACCCTCTGGTATAAGCATACCTCAAAACCACTTACCATCCACTTGGGAAACTTCTTCTTCAATAGAGTATAAAGTTAAAAATAGGAAGTATAAAGTTCTCAAGTGGTCACTGGGAGTAATGGCGAGGGTAGCTAATCCTTCTTTTACCCCTGGTTCCAAGATCCATGTATCTAGCTATCAGGACACAGATCAAATCCTAACCATTGGTGCAGTGCATATAACACATCCTGATATTTACACTCCAACACCACTGAGTGTTGTGCCCAAGATGACATCTTAATGGAGTCTTTAGTAAGTCTTTCATCCTTTTATTAAGTTGTCAACTTCGAGGTGATGTGCATTATGGTAGAATCAGTGACTCCTATAGTCACGCAAAGGACTCCTTTACTATGGGGTAATGGCACACCTCCTTGACTTACCTGAAGCAATGCTGTATGTGCTCTATGCCAGTAAATCAGGCATTCTGTAGACCCTTGGATGGGGAAGCCGATAGCCAGGGAGGGCATCTCATATCCTGAGCAGTTGTCAGTTCTTATAAGAACAAATTGCTACTTCCACCAGGGTGAAGGCATATGAAGAAATCTACCTGCCACCAGTAGCTGGCTGATCTCCTTGAGTAATTTTATCAAATCAAGGGCTTGTCTACAGTTTATTTGGCTGGAAATCTGGCGTTCATCCATGGCAGTGGCCAGATAGCCTTCATGAAAAGAAGCTCATGCTGTTGGGCCAGGCATATAGCCTTGATCTCTATTACTCTGGCATTCGGGGAACTACTGAAGAAGCCCTGGGGTGGCCAAGGAGAAAGATTGGCTTTTAGTCACACAAGGTGGACAATCTCTGTGGGAGATGCTCGCTGGTAAGAATTAACATGGGCCCAAAAATCTTACACACTATGCCCACTCCAATGGGCAGTTATGTCCTTTCATTGGGTTCTTTATACTAATAGAATCTTATATAAAAACAATATTTAAAAACTCCTTTACATATACACATATACTAAAACATTTGGCAAGTTGAATTGTGCAAAAATGGGATCAAATTTCACATACATTTCTGTATCTTTTATTTGCACCTCAAATCTTTCCAAATCATCCAAACAATTTCTTTATTTTTTTAATGTTTTATTTATTCCTGAGAGAGAGAACGCGCACGAGAGAGAGACAGCAAGCAGGGGAAGGTCAAAGAGATTGAGGAAGACACGGAATCTGAAGACAGGCTCCAGGCTCTGAGCTAGCTGCCAGCACAGAGCCCGATGTGGGGCTCGAACCCATGAACTGTGAGATCACGACCTGTGCCGAAGTCGGATGCTCAACCGACTGAGCCACCCAGGCCCCCCCAAAAGATTTCTAATTCATTCTGAGGTCTGCAGATATATCACCATTTATTCAGCCAGTGTCTTCTCCTGATGGAAAATTAATTCATTTCCAGTTCTTTAGTATTAAAACACATCTGCAGCATACATTCTTATGCCCATTTCTGACAGCCTAGTGTTAAGCTCTATGGAGAGAGGGATTATAGGATGAAAGTCATAAGGATGTATTGAGACTGGATATAAGCACTGATGCTTCAGGGCCTCCATGATGAAGCACAAGAGCCCACCATAAACCATCCAGAAGTCTCATCATCGAAGGACACAGATAGCCCAAGGGTTTAAGGAACAGTGGGTCAAGAAGAGAGCCTTCTCCCAGGGACATCAGTAACAGGCAGGACATAAGCAGATATGTTTCTGAGCATAAGTGAGGCACGCCTGGGAACTCCCAGAAATCACTGGGGGAGACTGGAGCCCAAACCTTGAGTTTCCACAGTTGCTCCAAGATCATTTGTACCACTGGGTTATAGCAGCTTGGGGACATCTGGGTTAAACAGGGAAGGCACCCATGTTCCTTTTCAAGGCAGCCAAGATTCACATCTCTGTTTTGAAAAATTCAAGGGATTTTGGACACTTGAAATAATCTCAGGGGTTCTACATTTTGCAGAGCAATCTAGAGAGTTGCCTAAGCCGCTTTTATTTCTCCCCAATAGTAAGAGTAAAATAAATCTAGCAGGAGAGGATGCTGGGAATATAAATGGCAAGTGTCAGAATGATAAAAGATTCCATAAAGTGTGTGGTATGAATAAAAGAGAGAGAGAATTTGGACACGTTATCTATTTTCCCTCCCTCTTATTGGCTCTTAATTCTGTACTTTATTATCATTCTTTTAAAATTAAATTCTCCATAAGAGACTTCTAGTGGAGGAACTATGTCCAGAAGACCTTACCCAGGGGACCCACTCCATCCAAGTATATCAGTCGCCTGGGTTTATCTTTAAGCTCACAGTGTACTTAAGTAGCCAGTAGAAGGACGGTTAAGTGTTCACTCTGGGAACAGCCTATGTTACTGCTAAGTCATTTACATAATAACTTCCATGGATCTCTGTGCTGTCTTCACCTGATTCTATTCTTCCTATGCATTCAGACATAATTACAACATTTTAGATATCTTTAAAACTCAGGGGGTAGAGAAAAAGACAAGGCAGAGCAAGAAAGGAAAAAATAATTATTTCTGAAATGGCCAGATTTCCTGCCCTACCATCTGGTCTACTATCTTTGCTGCCTCCTCCTCTCAACTAGAAGTTTGAATTCTATCCCCAGGGCTCTGTGATGCCTACAGGATAACGTTCAATCTCCCCTGCCAGGTTTTCAAGGCCACCCCTGGCCTCACCTTTCAGTTTGATTTTCTGGTGCCCCCTCCCTAAGCACAAACTTGCCTTGACCACTCATCAAGTCTCTCATTGCTTCTGACTGTAAATATTTCCTCTGTTTGGGTTTCATACCCTTTGTCCCCCCTCTGATGTTGTCTTCTTTCTATCCATCATTCTCCCCTCCCTTTAGAATCCAACTCAAGGGGCACCTGAGTGGCTCAGTTGGTTAAGCATCCAACTTTGGCTCAGGTCATGATCTCATGGTTTGTGGGTTTGAGGCCTACATTGGCTCTGTGCTGACAGGTCAGAGTCTGGAACCTTGCTTTGGATTCTGTGTCTCCCTCTCTCTCTTCCCTTCCCCTGCTTTCTCTCTCTCGCTCTCTCTCTCTCTCTCTCTCTCTCTCTCTCTCTCTCACACACACACACACACACACACACACAAATTAGAAAAAAAATAGAACCCAACTCAAGCCCCACCCCCTTCAAGAATATAAGCTCCCCACAGAGAAGGACTTTTCAGTCTATTTCATTTACAGATCCTTCCCCACAGAGCCTGGGCCATAGTAGCTATTAAATGAGTACAATTGCTAAATGAATGAAAAGCTAAATCTACTCCTGACTCAGTCCATCTTACCTCCCACCAACTATGAGAACATCTGTCCCTCTTACCACATGTACTTAGATCCTTCATCGTACATGCCTCTCTGATCAGGCAACTGTTGCATGTTTTGTCTTCTTGTCTTCCTTGTAGACAGAAGGATCCTGGAGACTAAGGATATCTTTCAACTTACCTTTCCTTTGAGCTGTCAATCGCTATCACATAATTTTGTTAATGCTATTGGCTGTGTACTTTACTTTTAAATTCTGAGGCATCAACAGTGTAATAAATATACACATTAATTTTCATCCTCTACCACCCCAGGGACAGGGGTTAGTTAGTTTGCAATTTCTAATCAGGCATCCACACACCATGAACCTTCAACCACCGTTCTACCCAGTCAACACTAGAGGGTTTCCTGAGAGCTTACGGGATGCTAGAAAGTATTTTCAATCTCCGAAATGTGTCATGTTCAAAGTATGTGAATTGCCTACAAATATTGTTCAGGTATCTGTCATTGCTTAACAAGAGCCCCAGCCTCTCTCTCTCTTGGAAAATAGCAACAGCTTCCTAATGCAATTCCTTGAACCCCTGTCTCCTGTATAGTCTGTAAGGAGACTATCTAACTCCAATCCAGTCTTCACCATGTAAAATAATATTTCAAAAACATGAAGATAGCTGCTGCTTACTCATTCTCTTAAAGCCTCCAGTGGCCTCAGTGTGATGCACAGCAACTGAAGAATGTAAAGACCACTGAGGACCCACCCCATCCACTACCCTCCTCTGTCAATATCAGTGCCCTGCTGTGCCTCCCCCTGACCACACACACGTACACACAACCTTTTTATTCTGCATGCACTGACAACTCATGCAGTTGGATGAACAGTTTGGGGATTCAGACACATGTCAATTCCCATCTTATCTATGTCTGCTGAATGGCAAATGGTGAGTTGTGTCTCATAAGCCTCTGTAAAGCACCTCAACTGTAAAGCAGAAATAATCTCTCCCTGCAGAAAGTTCAATGAATCTTTGATGGATTCTATGATTTTCGTTTCTCAAAGGATGGAAAATAGGGTGCTTAGAAAAAAAAGAACCATTGAGTAGAGGGAAAAGTTGAGGATGAACTCTGTGTATATTTTCTTTGGTGTAAATTATCTTCAGCCTTGAGATGCTGAATAATATACTGGTCAGGAGAAGCTGTATTATTTGAGCTCAATCATCACACACTTCCTGTGAGACCTCACGCAAGTGATTTCATCTCTCAGTGACTCAATTTCTGGATCTGTTAAATAATGGCAGTCATGGCGTCTATTTCCCTGGATTTTCATGAGAATTAATTTTTTAATACCTGTAGAGTACTTAGCCTAATGCCCAGCACATGCTGGGGACTCAAAAGGGCATTCAGTACACAGTCACTCAACTGTTAATCCAGAGATCAGTTTATTGTTACTTGGATGTTATTATCACAGGCAGAGGGCAATGGAGCTTGGTTGAAAGAGCACTGTGTTGGAGATCTTACTTCCAGCCTCACTCTGCCACTTACTGTGTGACATTTGCTAAGCCTCTTCCTAACTCTGGTTTTCTCATTGAGAGTGTTGAATGAAACAATGCTATTCAAATTTTAGCAGTGGAGCCCTTTTTCCAATGATACTTTTTTTTCAATGTTCATTTATTTTAATAGAGAGAGAGGGAGAAAGATGGTGAGTGGAGGAAAGGCAGAGAGAGGGAATCCCAAGCAGTCTCCCCACTCTAATCATGGAGCCTGATGCAGGATTCAATCTCACAGTGTGAGATCATGACCCGAACCAAAATTAAGAGTCAGCTGCTTAACTTACTAAGCCACCCAGGTGCCCCTCTAATGATACCTTTTATGGAACTGTCGATACAGAAAAGAGAATAATGCTGCTACCTCCCAGCCATCCCTGCCCAAACCCTCTGAGATCCCTCTGCGCATTTCAGGAGTCCTGGCCACATAGTTAATACTCAATAAATATTAAGTGCCATCATTGTGGTGGGTTATGGATGATGTAGACGGGATCACTGCTGTGCTCAGCATCCTGTATGATTTTTGTTCATGCCATTTGTTCATGCACTCTTTCAACAAATATTCTGTGGAGAGCTGGGTCATTTGAGGCATGTCATCTTTCTACCCTGAGGATGGTAAATTTTCTCCGTAGCCTGGCTGCAGTCATAAGTCATAAAGAATCTGAAGCAGTGAGGGGTGTCTGTGGGGACCGGGGCCAGGACTAATTGTTCTGAGGCAAAGCCAGTCTCTGCCATCTAGTCATTTTCTTTATTGGGAATACCACTGCAGGAGGTAACACTAAGGAAACAGCCTGAGTTGTCAATTCAGGAAATTCCTAGATGACTCAGTGGGAAAATAAGTCAACCCTGGGGACATGGTCCCATCTGGTCGCTCGTACACATCAGGGAAGAGAAGAGAAAAGAAAGCAATGATACCTTTGGGAAGGACATTCTTAAGAGGGAATAGAAATCCCTTCATGGCCGCCATTAGTAAGGAGAGGCTCCTGGAGAAGATAAATCTTTGGGGCCCAATTTCTAGTGATCCCTGCACACATGGAGTTTCTCCCTTCACTTCCAACCATATAGGATGGGATGGCAGTTTATATAGGAAACCAGAGAGGTCTCCTCACAGATGCTGCTCTTTACCAGGTGTCTCTTTACCCCATGTGCCCCCCACAAAAGCTATGTGTTTTCCACCTATTTCTACATTAGGCTGTGCCCTTCCCATCACTGTTCCTCAAAGAACTTGTCCTTGCAGAGTCAGGCAGGGTGAGGGCATTGGCAGGCTGACCCCACAGAGAGATTGGGCTCTCTAAAATTCAGTTTTAGGACATTGCTAGGGCATGAATGGTGTCCCCCTTCCCCAAATTCATATCTTGAAGCCCTAACCCCCAATGTGACTATATTGAAAATAGCGCCTTGAGGAAGTAGTTAGGATTAGATCAGGTCATAAGGGTGGGGTTCTAATCTGATGGGGTTGGTGCCCTGGGAAGAAGAGATACCAGAGAGTTCTCTCTCTTCCTCTCTCTGCACACATGCTTGGAGAAAGGCCAAGAGAGGGCAAGTGGGGACACAGAAAGAGCTGCCATCTAACTCATCATGCAGAGAAGTCTCACCAGAAGTCAAACACTGCTGCCACCTTGATCTTGGACTTTTCAGCCTCCAGAACTGGGAGAAGATAAATTTTAAGCCACGCCGTCTGGTATTTGTTATGGCGGCCCAAGTTGACTAAGACAGAGACGTTTGTGTGGTTTAAGGGGATGTCTCGCGTGAGGTGTGGGCTGCTGAGCTGGCTGAGGAAATGTATCAGGGTATTTTATCATTCCCTAGACAGAGATTTTATGCTGGCAATCAGAGCTGACTCCATTCCACTCTTTATAACTCTCTGGAAGCATTCAAATCCTCCCTGGCAAGGCATTTGTTCCTTTGCAATGTGGCAAATAGAGCTTCAAAAGCCTCTGCGAGACCAGGTTTTTGAAAACCTGGCTTAGAGTATAAATGACTCTTGGGGAGGGTTTGGGTTTTTGCAGCATTCCTGCTCACGAACTCAGAGCGATCTCCAGGCTAGAGCTACAGGGCTGGGTGCCTGGCGGATGGTGGGAGAAACGTGTTTCCAGTCCAAAACAAACCACACTGTAAGATATATAGCCGTGCATCCACATAGACGCGGCTGGGTATGACTGTGAAAATGCTCATTGTAGAAAATTGAAAAATTCATTTGAGCTTGAAGAAATTTTAAATTACCCATAATCCCACTGCCTAGCCGCATCCCCTTCCAGTCTTATGTGTATGTGCGTGTGTATAGGTAATTTTTTAAGCAGAATTAGGATGATAGTATATAAAGTAATATATCCTCCTTTGTCATTTCCTGTTCTGTATTATATGCATTTTATCAAGCCATACGTCTTCTCCAGGAAAAAAATTAGTATTTTTTAATAATGTCATGTGCTTTTTACCTAAGTCTCTATATTTACTAATATAAAAACACTAAGGGGTAGGGATACCTGTGTGGCTCTGCTGGTTAAGTACCTGACTCTTGATTTCAGCTCACGTCGTGATCTCAGGGTTTGTGGGAGTAAGCTCTGTCAGGCTCCGTGCTGACAGTGTGGAGCCTGCTTGGGATTCTCTTCCTCTTGCTCTGACCGTCCCCTGCTCGCTGGCTCGCTCGCTCTCTCAAAATAAATAAACATTTTTAAAAATTTAAAAACTCTACTAAGAGGGTAAAGGGAAAGGGGATGATTGTAGCTAAATTTCTTTGTGTTTAGTTTTGTAGCGATCACCAGTTACTAGAATGGGCTACCAAGAGAAACTGTAAAATCTTCTTTCTATAGAAGAATTTGAGAGCAGAATGCAGCAGGACTCTCACAGAGAGCTGTTACATGGAGGCTTTTCTCTCCAGGAAGCAGCTTTCTTCGTGCCTATACCATTTGTACCCGAAGAACTGAGCCTGAACGCCATGCTGCGTAGATTTTATGCATTTTCTACTTCTTTATCTCTCATATATGGTAACACACAAACATCCAGTCTGATTAAGTGGTCTCATGTTACAAGGTCATGAGGGATGTTGTCACATATGTGTATAGCCAGGTTGTCTTGAGGTGTTCTTTTCCCTTTCCCTGGGGAGGAGACCCTACCAGTCCTTTCCTTGGGGCGGGGACCTTACCACAAGAAGAGTTCCATCCTGCTGAGGTGGTTTCAACAGGTGCTGCGGTAGCAGATCAGGACAATTTTTTAAAAATATCCAGGCATGCCAGGCATTTGGGGTTCTACTTAGTCACTTATTTTTTACTTTTTTCCTGTTATCCAGACACAGCATTAGGAGGATGCTGACGGACAGGCAGGGTCATCGGTCTGCTTCCTGCACCCTGGCACCCAAGAGCCTAGATTGACCCATCTCATGGGTCAGAAAATGCTAAGCAAAATAAGTCAGGCAAAGAAGGACAGATACCATATGTTTGCACTCATAGGTCTAACAGGAGAAACTTAACAGAGGACCATGGGGAGGGGAAGGGGGGAAGTTAAGGAGAAGGAGGGAGGCAAATCATGAGAGACTCTTGAATACTGAAAACAAAGTGAGGGCTGAAGAGGTGGAAGGGGAATGGGGGGTGATGGTCATGGACGAGGGCACTCGTGGGGAAGAGCACTGAAAGTTATATGGAAACCAACTTGACAATAAACTATAAATTTAAAAAAAAGAAACTAAAGTAAAAAAAGAAATGAAGCCAACAGAGCCAAGGGTGAGTACATGTGGGGCCAATGCTGGGAGCTCAGACCATGCCCTTGATGCTGACTTCCTGTCTTAGTCTATTCCAGCAGCTGTAACAGAAATGCCACACACTGGGTGGCATATAAATAACAGACAATTAGATCTCACGGCTCTGGAGGCTGGAAGTCCAAGATCAAGGCACCAACAAATGTGGTATCTGGTGAAGGCCCACTTCCTGGCTCATAAATGGCTGTCTCCTTACTGTGTCCTCACATGGTGGAAGGTGACAGGGAGTTCTGGGGGGGGTCTCTTCAATGAGCACTAATCCCACCCATGAGGGTTCTACCTTCATGACCTAATCACCTCCCACAAGTGCCACCTCCCAATACCAACACTTTGGGGGTTAGGTTCTAAAATATGTAACATAGATTTGGGGTCACATTCAGTCAGTGGCACCCTCATTCTAATTTTATGATAATGAAGTTTTCAGAAATAAAGATATAGATGGAGCCCCTATGTTTCTGTTCTCCTATCCTGCTCTTCCTCCCCACCTGACACCCAAGTGGTCACCACTGTCCTGAATGTCATTTTTCATGCCCACAAGGGTTTCATTATCTTTACTACACATGTACATATTAGATAGTATATTTTCTGCATGCTTTAGTTTATATACTTACTGTCATACTTTGGGACCTACAGCTTTCTTTTTCTTCATTCCACAGTTTAAAAACAATTTACCCACATCTGAACACCTATGGTATTCTATATTAGGGATATTTCATCATATACTCACCTGCTGTCAGGTTGTGAACATTTAGGATGTTTTCACCATTATGGTGATGCAGCAGTGAATGCTCTCACATGAGTCTCCTGATACTTCGAGTGCTTTCCACTAGGCTATGCAGCTTGGGATAGTAGTGAGTCCACAAATCTGTGTGGATTCGAGTTACATGCATGCGATCACTAAATGTGTGTTGTACCATCATGGAGAGAGTGGAGACGGAACAGAGCACTAGTGGAATGGATGAGCCAGACCCAGAACAACATGGCAGGTAGAACTACATGTAAAAAAAACAAAAACAAAAACAAAAAAAAAAATCCTGCTAAAAAGTAGATGGGAAAAAAGGTCCAGGAAAATGTGTGTACCCCGTCCCACGCCCAGTCAATTCCTAAACTCCTCTCCTGAAGGAGCTCTGAGGCCTCTAAGAGACAGAGGGTGATACATCAGTATTCAGTGATTAGAAAGGGTTGAGTCTGACTCTTTGTTTTTGTTGATCATTAAATTAGAAATGCCATGAATGTGAAAGTTCTTCTGAAATATTTGACTAATTACCTGGATCTGAAATTCTTTTTCCACCACTGTCTCTGAATCTTTTTGTACAGCTATATAAAGAAAGTTTTTTAATGTTTATTCATTTTTGAAAGAGAGAGAGAAAGAGTGCACATGTGAGTCGGTGGGAGATGGGCAGAGAGAGAGGGAAACACAGAATCTGAACTGTCAGCACAGAGCCCAAGGCAGAACTCAAACCCATGAACCATGAGATCATGACCTGAGCTGAAGTTGGATGGTTAACCAACTGAGCCCCCCAGGGACCTCTTGGCACAGCTATTTTGTAAGAGAACACAAGCTCTAGGAGACTTCAAGCAATGCTGTGACCTCATGTTTATTCATTTTAAGTTCTACCTCCCTCACCCTCTGGTCTTAATTTCAGTGTAATTAACATACAGTGTGATTTTAGTTTCAGGTGTACAACATAGTGATTCAACACTTCCCTACATCGTCCAGTGCTCCTCACCACAAGTCATTCCTTAATCCCCACCATTTATCTCATCCAGCCCCACACCCAGCCCCCTATTCTGTTCTCAAGATTCTCAGAAAAAGTTAAACATTTATTATTCTGCTTTACCAAGTGCTCAGATTTTTGCCTGAGTTTGGAGTTTTTAATGAAGCTGAAATTAAAACGGCTCTCTTGACCCAACTACAAAGGCCCTTCCTTTACGTAATGGCCCTCACCCACATGAGAATCAAGCTTATTAGTCAACCGTCCACCACAGTAAATGAAATTCTCTAAGTCTCAGTGAAACCATGTTTGTCTTTGGTCTTCTTTAACTAAAAGTGAGAAGGATTTAGACACAAAGAAAATGGATAGTTAAAATCTGGGTTCCTTTCCTCCCCAGAATGTGCTTGCTCCAAAGTAGGGCAGACTGTGGTGCTATAAATCCTAACAATTCTCTTTAATTCTTTCACTGGCTGCAATTGGGGGCTTGGAGGAAGGGGGAACTTGTCCAATTAATTAAAGAAAAATTGCAGTAGAAAAAGAAAGGCTCCTGAAATGTTGAAGATCTTCATCTCCACCCCCAAAGAGTTCATCAACGCGAAATTTATTATCATAAGAATCATTGGTGCTGAGGTAGTTATACAATAGATGCTTCAGACTGCAAACATTCAATCTCCCTCCTGGTGTCTCTCAGAAGGAGGCTGACGCAGCTCCAGAGAAAGGGCAAGACTGAGCTCCTACAAGGAGAACCGGTAATGAACCTTCACTACTCTGAGCTTGATGTTCCTACCCAGAAAGCCCAGAGAAGAGCTTTTCCAACTAAGCATTCGGCAGAAGCTTGCTAGAAGGCATAGAATTTAATGGAGGTGTGTGATTGATGTGAACACACTAACGTTTTCATATTCTCTGTGTGCATATTTTTCCTGAATCTAAATCCTTTCTTTTCTTTGGCCTCTAACTTATACTCCTACCTTATCCGTGGAATGGTACAGTTGTTCCCAAGAGCAACCTTGCCAGAGAGTAAATAGTATAGTTTCGCCACTTAATCCAAAGGTTGTCAGTTGAAAGTTTTTTTCTTAAGGTTATATATCTGTGTCTTCAAAAACGTTTAAATTCCTTTTCTAAATCATAATAGGCCAGCAAAATCTGCAGGGTTTTAAAGGATTTAAAAAAGAAAAACCTGTAGCTTATTCTCTTGCCATGTCTGAGTCTGCAAGAAATTATTCTAGAAAAATGACTCCTCATTAAGCTACTCTGGAAAAAATATCTTCCTGTGTTCCCCAATTAACCAATCTAGGACAACACAGTTACCATCAACAAACTCTTACTTCCATGTGTCTAAAAGATAGAGGCCCTTTTTAAGTTTTCACTGAAAGGAAATATTATATTATTCTATTTAATGTCTATAAAGTTACAGTCTTAACTATATTCATCAGCTATTGCCCAAAATACATGACCTAATAAACAATCCCCAAACGCGGTGATGTAAAAGAAGTATGGATTTCTTGCCCAGGCGTCTGTGTGGGTGGTTAGTTTGCCCTCAGCTAGGTTGGCATCAGGCTGTGGGTTGGGACTTGGGCTACTCCATTTGTCCTTCATTCTCTTCAAGTCAGTGGTTTCAGATGGTCTCCTGCTGGGGCAAAGCAAGAACACAAGGAATGAGTCCATGCCTGCCAATATATTAAAAAAAATTGTTTTATTAATGCTTTTTATTTTTATTTTTGAGAGACAGAGAGAGACAGTGTGAGCAGGGGAGGGTCAGAGAGAGAGGGAGATACAGAATCTGAAGCAGGCTCCAAGCTCTGAGCTAGCAGTCAGCTAGCAGCAGAGCCCGACGTGGGGCTCGAACCCACAAACTGTGAGATCATGACCTGAGCCGAAGCCAGACGCTTAACCGACTGAGCCACCCAGGTGCCCCCTTACCAATAGATTTAAAGTCTGCACTCTGTGAATTATTTTTGTTTCTTTTTTTTTTATGTCTTTTATTTATTTGGGGGAGACAGAGAGACAATGTGAGCAGGGGAGGGTCAGAGAGAGAGGGAGATACAGAATCTGAAGCAGGCTCCAGGCTCTGAACTAGCTGTCAGCAAGAGCCTGATATGGGGCTCAAACCCA
>NC_043702.1:91951164-91973003 GCF_006229205.1 Suricata suricatta | reverse complement strand
CCCTTACCAATAGATTTAAAGTCTGCACTCTGTGAATTATTTTTGTTTCTTTTTTTTTTATGTCTTTTATTTATTTGGGGGAGACAGAGAGACAATGTGAGCAGGGGAGGGTCAGAGAGAGAGGGAGATACAGAATCTGAAGCAGGCTCCAGGCTCTGAACTAGCTGTCAGCAAGAGCCTGATATGGGGCTCAAACCCATGAACAGTGAGATCATGACCTGAGCCGAAGCTGGACGTTTAACCGACAGAGCCACCCAGGTGCCCCTGTTTTTGTTTCTTTATTTTGTGGGGGGTGGTATATTTAGTTTAAATGAAACACTTATTTTAAATTAAAAATTAAATAAAGTCTATGCTCATTTTCCAAACACAAACATTCCTTTGGCCAAAGTAAATCCCATGGCTAAACCCAACATCAATGGAGTAAAAAAAAAAATAAACCGCTGCTCAAGGTAGGAACTGTATACTCACATGTTAAAGTGTATGGATTGGAGAACAAGTGGGGAAAATAATGTGATCTATCACTCTAAGCTTCTCTAGTTTATTTTTTAAATTTTAAATTTTTTCAGAGAGAGCACAAGTACAGAAGAGGGAGGGAGGGTGGGAGAGAGAGCGAGCGAGCGAGAGAGCGAGAGAGCGAGAGAGAGAGAGAGAGAGAGAGAGAGAGAGAGGGAGGGAGAGGAAGGGAGAGAGAATCTTAAGCAGGCTCCGCACTCAGCATGGAGCCCATTTCAGGACTCAGTCCCATGAGTCCGGGATCATGATTTGAGTTGAAATCAAGGGTCAGACATTCAAACACCCAAACAATTGAGCACCCAGGTGCCACCCTTTTAAGATTTTATTTTAATCACCAGGTGCTCATCACAACAAATGCACTCCTAATCCCCATCACCCATTTACCCATCCCTCTCACCCACCTCCCCTCTGGGAGCCATCAGTTTTCTATAGTTAAGAGCTTATTTCTTGCTTTGTCTCTCTCTCTTTTATTTCTTTTGCTCATTTGTTTTGCTTCTTAAATTCCACATATGAGTGAAATCATATGATATTTATCTTTTTCTGACCGATTTATTTCACTTGGCATTATACTCTCTAGCTCCATCCATGTCATTGCAAATGTCAAGATTTCATTCTTTTTATGGCTGAATAATATTCCACTATATAAATATATAATATACCATTATATATAATAATTCTATTATATATCTATATATATATATCCCATCTTCTTTATCCACTTACCAATCGTTGGACACTTGGGCTGCTTCTGTAAGTCAGCTATTAGAAATAATACTGCTAAACCAAAGCAGTATATGTATCCCTTTGAATTAGTGTTTTTGTATTCTTTGGGTAAATATCCAATAGTGTGATTACTGGATCTTAAGGTAGTTCTATTTTTAACTTTTTGAAGAACCTCCATACTGTTTTTCAGAATGGTTGCACCAGTTACCATTTCTACCAACAGTGCAAGAGGATTCCTTTTTCTCCACATCCTCACCAGCACCTGTTGTTTCTTGTGCTTTTGGTTTTAGCGATTCCAGCAGCTGTGACGTGACATCCCACTGTAGTTTTGATTCATATTTCCCTGATGATAAGTGATGTTGAGCATTTTTTCATGTATCTGTTGGAGATCTGGATGCTTTCTCTGGAGAAATGTCTGTTTGTGCCTTCTGCCCATTTTTAAATTGGATTGTTTGGTTTTGGGGGTGTTTAATCTGTTCTGTTTTAAACTAAAGCAATAGCCTATCACCTTTTTAGGAACCTTAGATGACTCATGCAATCTGATAGACACCCTGGATTTGAATGTTGGCTTTTCCACTGACTGGCTAGGAAAACTTCAAGAGATTATTCATTTTTTCCAGGCCCAGTTCATGAATCTGTAGAATGGGAGAGTAAATAATTTTATATGACTATTTGAGTGACTGAATGAGTCAGTATATAAAAAGCTTAGTGTAATGTGATGTCCACAGTAAAATGGGCTCAGTTGATAGTAGCTGCTAGTAATCGATCATTCAGTAGACATTTATTGAAAATTTACTACATCCTAGGCATTTTATTTACTGTGTGGTGATAGAAAGGTAAATGACACAGTTTCTGAAGATGAAGAGTACTGATTATGTTTGAAACAGGCAGCAGTCACTAGGATGGAAGTGGGTGGGGAAGGGAAGAGGCACCTGAAGTACCAGGAAGAGTCTCTGGGTAGAGGTGACACATAGAGTCTTAGAAAATGAATGGAAATTTGCCAGATAGGTGAGGAAGGGGATTCAGAGAGGGCATTCCAGGCAGAGAAACAGCCAAATAGCTCAGATGACTGAATGGATCTGTAAGGAAAAAAGAAACTGAAGAAGTATGCTTGGGACAGGGGACAAGTTCAGTTATCAGAAGTTTACTAAGAAGTTATATTTTATTCCCAAGTCCATTAGCCATCCAGTTGTGTTCAGACTGAAAGTATTCATATAATGGCATCTTCTCTGATTTGCATGAATGCCACATCATCCCATTTAAACTCTGATGATCTGGGCCGGAGAGAAGTTTGGAGTCTGCTGGAAGAGAGATCTTCAGTCATAATTGCTAGGAGGGAGAGAGGACCTTGACTGCACCTTTAATTCCATGAAATTCAGCAAGGATTTAATGGAGTGTCCTCTGTGCCAAGCACTGTCCTTAGCACTTCAGATGGGGGGTTGGGGTGGGGTGAAAAAATGGGGACAGACATGAGCTCTGCTTCTAGAAATTCCACCCTGAGGGTCGGGTTCTAGCTACAGTATGTCTAGAGGCAGTATGTCTCATAGAATCCTGCAGCTGTCACATGTGCCCCGTTCCCTCAACCTCCAACATGTTCTATCCACCTTGGGGGGGTATGCTTCTGGCATCAGTAAGCAGGGATCACCTCCACTGGGCAGCATGGGTGAGAAATGCCTTTCTGGGCTCCACCCAATGCTGGCCCTTTGTCTCCTCTCCACACTCCCCTCTGTTTTCCTGAGGAAAGAAGATGGAGTCAGCAGGGGGAAGGCTGAGGAGTAGAAGAGGCTTGGGCACATGATGTGTTGCCTCTCCTTTGGAAAGATAAATAGCTTGTAAAGCCCAATTCTCTACCTCATGAGCATCGAAGACACAGATTCTAAAAAACTGATTTAGGAATCAATCAGTAATGAGTTTCTGCTAAATTTTTAAGTTCTAGCTGTCACACCATTCAGTGGTTATTTCCCCTTTTTGATGAATCCACAAGGTTTAGCTTTGTAATTCCCAAGAAATTCTGAGCTTCATGAGAGACTCTGTATTGTGTACTAGTGAAACCCTCTGGCCATGACTTTGATTTTTTTCTCTTTTTTTTTAGAAAGAGAGAGAGTGTGACCAGGGGAGAAGGGCAGAGGGAAGGGGAGAGAGAGAGAGAGGGAGGGAGAGAGACACAGAGAGAGAGAGAGAGACTCCATGCTCAGAGCAGAGCCCAACATGGGGCTTGATCCCACAACCCTGGAATCATAACCTGAGCTGAAATCAAGAGTCAGACGCTCAACCAACTGGGCCACCCAGAAGCCCCCGTGATTACTCTTTCTAACAGTGGGTCTATACCTCCCATCTAGAGTGCTCCATCCCTGGGGACCCCTCATGCTGCAGCCTCCTCCTACATTCCCCCCCCCCCCGCCTAGATCCTTGTTTAGGCCAAAACACACTCTGCTTCTGTCACCTGAGTTCATCACCGTCTTTCTCACCATAAGTGGCCCTAACCCTTAATGCCAGGTTCTCTAAGAAAATGCTCCTGTCATCTCCTCTTATAAATATTGGACACCATTTTATTTAATCTCACCTCAAGACATTTGGAACAAAAATCAGAGGCTCCTTCCAGACCAGTGGGTAGGATTCACCTTCTTTTATGGATGATGTTGATGGAGCTGACCCCCACTAAGAAGACATTGGAGGCCATGACTTGAGTCAAGCAGGATCCAGTTTTTCAATTCTGTTCATTTCCTCCTGCAGCTGTAACAGTTTACCACACACTTAGTGGCTGAAAATTGTCCAAAGGGATTATTTTACAGTTCTGGGGATCAAAAGTCTGAAGCGGATCTCACTGGGCTAATACCAAGGTGCCAGCAAGGCTGCATTCTCTTCTGGAGACTCTCAGAATTCCTCTCCTTGCTCTTTCCAGCTTATGGAGGCCACAGGCAGCCCTTGGCTGATGGAGCCGTCCTCCATCGTCAGAGAGGCAATGGCGGTTTGAGTCCTTCTTCCTCTGCATCACTCTGATACTGGTTCTTCTGCCTCCCTCTTCCACATTAAGGAACCTGAGATTACCCAGGGCCCCCTCCACTATCCAGGATAATCTGCATTTCTTCAGGTCAGCTGATTAACAAGTTTAATTCCTTTTGCTCCTTTAATAAATATCCTCTTGCTGGGTAACCTACAAGCTGCACAGGTTCCTGGGCTTAGGACAGGGACATGTCTGGAGAATCACGGTCCTACCAAGCACACTAATCAAGGACAGGTGCAGGACAGACCTTTCCCAGGCCTGGTTAGTGGGACAGACACAACCAGAGACAGCCTTAAGGTGGATTGCTTCCAAATCGGAAGGGTAGAGGAAATACAGTAAAGCATTTCCTCCCCTCAATTTGTCTTATCTTCTCAGTATTTCGAGTTGCCAAAAAAGTCATGGCGGGGGGGGGGGGGGGAGGGCTTTCCCTTTGTTTAAAGCTGTTGCTCTGACAGGCTAATGATGGAGAACTTCTCCAAGCCTTCAAAGAGTGGAGAGGGCAGATAAGACGGGAGCTAAAGCCTGCCTTTCTTCCATCTGCCAGGGGGTTACTTAACCTTGTTCTGCGGAGGTTTTCCTCACATATTCCAAGAGGATTAGGCCATCTGCTTCCCTATCTGTAATTAGTTGCACACTTGTGTTCTGCTGCCCGTGCACTATGCTATTATGTTTGGGGCTTTTAAGGTATGCTGTGTGCCTCCCTTATCTGAATTCAGACTTCCTCAGACAATGGCCCAGATTTTCACTTTGATTCTAAGCCTCTGCCCCGTCAGTGGCCGAGAGAGTGCACTGAGCTTAGTGGGTGCCCAAGCGGCTATGGCACTGGCTGGTTAAGGAACTTCTGGGGGATATTTGGAGCCCTTGAGTGTCAGGGAGGCCAGAAGCCTGCTCTCACCTCCTGGGAAGGAGTTGCAGTGAACAGGAAAGCATCGCCATCACTTGTGAGCCTTGGGCAAGCTGCTCTGCTTGATAACCCAGGACAGCATGGACGGGCTGCTGGGCATCTAGAGCAGGAGAGATGAGGAGGGAGGGGGAGAGGGGATGGTAGGCTGAGTGTGGTAAGTCTCACCACTTTGTCCACAAAGAGAAAAATACTGGGATGAGAGCCAAGTAGAGGAGTGGACAGGTTCCAACCCCAGAGGCAGTGGCAATGACGGCAATGGCTTCATAGTTGACAGGAGAGTGAACTGTTTAGAAAAAGAGCAACAACATCCTTTGCTAACTTTGGTGTCATATGCTCTTGTTATGATTTCTTTCAGCATAAGACTAACGACCAGCAAATCAACAAAGTATCTGGTGGGAAAGTACCTGAGCACCTGCCCCAGCCCCATCCCAACGTCTCTAGTCCATCCCCACCTACCCACCACCCCTCTGCTCACGTGTGCATGTGGCCAGCTGCCCATGTGACCACCCCTTATCACTCTCCACATGCCCACGCCACTAACCTACACCACCATGGCCTCCAGCCTCCAGTTGCCCACCCCCCACTGTTTCACAGCGTCACCGCTCAGCCAGTGTCCACTTGCCTGCCTGCCCCCACCCCGCTAACCCACCCCACAGCACATTCATCCATCCTCCATCTTTCTTGCTGAAAAGGAGACTACCTCAGCAAGATGGCAGGATCAGAGGTCTTCCTTCACTCCCAATTAGGGGGACTGGGGGGCAAGAGAGTCAGAGCACGCAGTCTGTGGCTCTTCCAGAGGGATAAGCTCTTGCAGTGTGAGGAACCACACGCCCTACAGGGATGCGCATCTTGTCTGGGTGAGTGTGCTGCCCTGGTCCGCAGCCAGAATCCGGTTGCCATTTTTTGTTGGAAAGGCACAGAAAGCCCAAACTGGGTATTCAGAACTCACCTATGTCACAAGACTTCAGCTAAAGCAAATTCTGGGTGTGAACATGGTGTCTGTAGTATACAATATAGTCACATGCTATAGAACCTAAAAGGAACAAAAGGGTACACAGTGAAAAGTCCCCTCACCCGCGGCTCCAGGTACATAATGACTTCACTGAAGATAGCTAATGCAATTAATTTCTTGCATATCCTGCCAGAAAGATGAAATGCATGCATAAGTAAACATGTATAAGTATTCTCTCCCCTCCCTTTTTAAACTTATTTTTAAATTTTTAAAAATAAACTTTTTAAAAAAGAATCAAAATATATTAACATATCATTTATATTAATTTCAGGTATATGGCACAGTGATTCAACAATTCTGTGCATTACTCTGTGGTCACCACAGGAAGTATAGTCACTGTCCCCATGCAATGTTATTGCAATATTATTGACTATATTCCCTACACTGCACTTTTCATCCCTGTGACCTATTTATTTTGTAACTAGCAGCTTAGAGCAGTTTCAGGTTCAGAGCAAAATTAAGAGGTAGGTACAGAGATTTCTTACATACCTCCTGCCCCCACCATGCAGAGCCTTCATCATTAGCAATATCCCCTGCCAAGGTGGTACATTCACTATAATTGATAAGCCTACATGGACACATCATTATCACCCAAAGCCCATAGTCTATATTAGGGTTCCCTCTTGTTGTTGTACATTCTATGGGTTTCAACAAATGCCTGTTATGTATCCATCTTTATAGTACTAGACAGAAAAGTTTCACTGACCTAAAACTCCCCTGTGCTCCCCCTATTCCCACTGACCCCCTGGCAACCACAGGTATGGATTACTGTCTCCATAGTTTTGCCTTTTCCAGGATGTCATATAGTCAGAATCATACAGTGTATAGCCATTTCAGATTGGCTTCTTTCACTTGGTAATATACCTTTAAGATTCTTCCGTGTCTTTTCATGGCTTGGTAGCTCATTTCTTTCTAGCACTCAATAGGATGCCATTATCTGGATTTACCACGGTTTATCTATCTACTCACCTACTGAAGGACATCTTGGTTGCTTCAAAGCTTTGGCAATTATGAATAAAGCTGCTATAAACATCCATATCCAGGTTCTCATGTGGACATTAAGTTTCATCTCATTTGGGTAAAATACCAAAGAGCATAACTGCAGTGTTGAATAGTCTCCCGTCTCTTTTGATTAAAACAGTAGCTTTCCATACACAGTGTTCTGCATCTCGCTTTTTCAGTTTATGTTTTGGAGATCACTCTGTCAGTTCCACTTAATTCTTAACGACAGTTTAAAATAAATTCATGGAAAGGATCATGAATCTAAGCCTAGAATAACCAGAACACCTTTGCCTTTGGTGGCTTTCTTATGAGACATAATCTGGAAGATGAAATTTCCTGTTGAGCAAGAAAACACAGTGCAAGTAGTTCATCAGCCTTAAACACTTGGGGATGGGGTTACTTTCTGGAAACAAGGACACTCTCATAGGATACACAGGATGGTAGCAGGACTTGAAAAAAAGCACAAAGGATCTGGAGACCAAAGCTAATGGAGATTCTGGCTTCCTCTGTTACTAGCTGTGTGGCTTTACACAAGTCATTCACAAATCAGGACCCTCAGTTTCCTCATCTATAAAATAAATAAAACCAATAAAAGTGGATGTCTCTGAGGTTTTGAGAGAATCAAAGGAGATAGCGCTAAACGGCTCGCTCTGTTCATTCTTGCAACAACATTTGCCAAATGCTGGCTACAGATTACCCAGATTTTTAGGAACTGGGATGCTGGGTAAAAAAAGGCAAATTCTCTCATGTCAGTGAGGCTTATGCTCTCCTGGTATGGGGAGACTGAACAAATAAGCAAACAAAAGATTTTGAGATGGGAAGCTATGAAAGAAATAAAACAGGGGGACCCAGTAGTGAGCGGTTGGACGGGGAGGTCAGAAAAGCAGCCGGCTCAAGGGCTCCCTACAGGGGCGTCACCGCACCCCTGCAAGGAAGGAAGGGTGTTGAGGCTGTGAGCAAATTCTCCATGCCCACCCAGCGCCCAGGGAATGCCAGGCTTGGGAAGGAAAGTTGGTATCTTTTTTTCAAATGGAATCTTCTCTTCCTAGTGCTTTCTTTGCCACAAGGCAAGTCGGGGGCCAAGGGCACCAAGCAGGGGAGCAGAGGCTGTGGGCCCATGTAACACTTCTCTCCACCGAGCACCGAGCACGGATCTGGAACAGGAGACCAGGGGGTGAGCTGGCCCAGCTAATGCATCTTCCGTCCGTGCTGCCTCTGCAGCTGGGCCAAGCTGCTTGTTTGTTTGTTTGTTTGTTTGTTTGTTTGCATTGTAGGGCTTTTTTTTTTCTGCCACCACTGCAAAGCAGTGCATTTGTGTATATCTGTGCTTGTTAAATGGTGTGCACTTAAAAGGGAAGAAACCAACCTGTATATAAATGTATACACATACAGAGCAGTATCTCTAAGCTCTTGTTGTACTTCTAAAGTACATTGAGAGTAAAACAGCTTCTCAGATTCACCCTCCATTCAACAGAAGGACTGGAGCAGCCCCAGGGGAGATGAGAGAGGGCTGGTGTGTCTTAAACTTCAGTAAACTAATTCAAAGAGGACTCGCCTGGACTCGTAGCCCCAAATAGCCCAGAGATTACTGAGAGGTCCCAGCCTAAATCCAGGTCATTCCCTAGCAACCTTGTAAATAATAGTAGTAGTGATAACAGTCCTCTGCTGAAGCATGCTATATACAAAGTCCTCAGGCTAAGTATAGTCCATGTATGTCTAATTCTTCAAGCCAAACTCCAAGATTATTACTTCTGAGGTGGGTCTTAGGCACTTGTAGACAGGGGAGAAATCAAAAGGAGAAGCTGTGCCATTGTGCAAGGAAAGCCTGATTTAAGTCATGTAACTTGACCAAAAACACAAGCTAGTCAGTGGCAGAGCTGGAATCCCCACACAGGCCTATCCGATTGTGAACTCAGCATCTCTCTACCCGGAGCATTCCATTCAGGCCTATGCTTCCCCCTACAAGGCGCCGGAATTGTCAGGTTCTGGTCTGCTCCTCCGGGGTGCTGCTAGATCACCAGGCAGAGCCAGGTTCCTATTCAATGCCTGGTTCTGGCTCCTGGTGGTGAGAAGTTCCGGGCAGCCTCTGACTGAGGCTGGCAGCGTACAGGGAGGCCTGACGTTCTCTCTGTGGCTGTCCCCTGTGGATCCCTGCCTCTGTCTGCCCTGCACTGACCAGCCTTACTTAGCAAGCTCGAAGACCAGAATAGAAATCTATGCCAATCTTTTTCCTTTTCAATCAAAACTTACCTGTTCCAAAAGTAGATTAGTGGTTGCCCAAGGCTGGGTGAGTGGGGGAAAGGGGAGTGACCACTAATAAGTATGGGGTTCCTTATTCAGGTGATGAAATGTTCTGGAACTAGTGGTGATGACTGTACAGCACTGGGATTGTACTAAAAATCACCAAATTGCTCAACTGTTTGTATGGTATGTCAACTATACCACAATAAAGCCACTGAGAAAAAAAAATTCTTATCTGCCCCCTTCCCCATCTTTTCATGGCTATTGGCTGATCAGGTGTGGTGAGTTTTAAATATGTCTACAAATCTTTGATCCTCTTCCATTCAACAGATGGCATTTAATTACCTTCTCCCTGAGTATGGGCTGGACTTCGTGACTTCATCCCAAGGAACAGCGATGCCCAGTGAGAGAGTGTGACATCCAAGACTAGGACACGGATGGCATTTGTAGCTTCCTCCCTGCTTCTCTCTCTCTCTCAGATCACTCTTGAGGGAAGCCCACAGCCACGTGAGGAGACTCAGACAGCCCCCTGGAGAGGCCCATGTGGTGAGGAACTGAGGCTTCTTGCCAAGAACTACATGAGTGAGCCATCTTGGAAGCGTCACAGGCAGACTGCAGCCCTTGCCAGCATCCTGACCACATCCTCATGAGAGACCCTGCTTCTGAACTGCCGGCGAAGCTGCTCCCAAATTCCTGACCCACAGAAACTGTGAGATGATAAGTTTTTACGGACTTAAGCCACTACGTTTGAGGACAATCTATTATACAGGAAGAGATAACTTTAGACACAGTAAAATACACATTAGATGATTCCTGAGATTTTATTGGCTAACAATGTGGACAAATGCTGGTGGGTTATGCTTTATCCTTCCAGAATGACACCTTTCTATTTTAACAGAGGGACCCTGGAGACACAGTGCCCCAATTCAGAAGCACCGTGACAATGGTGAGCATTTCAGGCTTGGTGGCAGATCTGATGGGAGGTTATTTTTGGTCCGGGGCTGGGAAGTTTATGTGACTTCTAATCACTCCATGCAGCCAGCTGCCTGTTCTTGGAAGGAGTGTCCCTGTCCATTCCTCAGGCGGCCCAGAGAGACAATTCCTGTCAGAGGCAATGTGGGCAGAGACTCAATAATGTCACCACGGTCCAAGTGACAGGAGAACGCTCCTCTCTCTGCAGGCTCTCATTCCCCTTGCTTTTTTCATGGCGGCTCCTTTCACTTTATCTCGGCTCCCATGAATAAAGGTCAGTCATTCACTCCTTTATCTTCCTCACTGAGAGGGTCTTTCTATCGCAGGAAAATTATGTCTTTGCGGCCTGCTGACTTTTTTTTTCATTCCCTCTGTCTTCTTTGACATTTGTTGCTGCTACAATCCTCTGGGAATCCTAGAATTCTGCTAACAATTTACCCAAAGCTGAGGATTGGAGTGTAAGAGCCCCGGAGTCCACAGCAATTACTTCAGAGTCTGCTATGCTTGGCTGAAACAGAAAAGATGCACACGCGCACACACACACAGCACACCACCCCCAAAACAGCAAAAAAGGGGAGCGTGATGGCTCAAACCTCGCCATTGACAGGCCTTCCTCCTCACACTGAGGCTGAGGATTGTCGCTATATGACAAAAACTGAAACCATTCCTAAAGGATTAAAAATAGTGTCACAAGCCTATAATATCTCCTTCTCTATAATCTTTACCTTCCAGTGTTTCATTTCTCCATCTGCTTTACATATGTTCAAGAAGTTTCTGTCTTTCACTAACAGTGTAAACAATTGCTCAGCATCCTAACTCCAGGTTTTGAGTTTCATGGTTTCATTGCTAAACCCGTTTTAGAAACCAAGAGCTACATTGTGGCCCTAGGATTTCCACATTGAGCCCTCAGAGAGCCCTGTAGGGAACACACGGTGGGACACAGGATATTTTACCTTTTTTTAATGGAAATGCAGCGAGACTCATCTTGGAGGGACAGTAGCCTGAGATCGTTCACTGTTTAACATTAGATCCAAAGAGATTCTTTTTGATAACATCATGTCTTTGCAAAGCTGGGGTTTAGGTGGGTATGAAGATGAAAAGGAAGTGTCACCCCAAACTCAATGTGGAGCAGAAAATGAAAATGGCGGTCCCCAATCTGATTTCAAGGTTTGAGGAACTGTGGTGTCCTGTTCATAAGTAATTGTAATCTTTTAAGAATGTAATTATGATTTTTTTTTCTTTATGTGGTTTTGTTCTACATGGCAATTATCGTTAGGACATAAATACCCATTAAGCTGCTCCCACCCACCTACTTAATACATGGTACTTCTTTGGGCCTTAGGGTGCTTGGGGAAAAATAACGGACATAGTAAGAAAGCAGTGAACTGAGAAAGTTTAGGAATCTCTGTTGTGACCTGGCCTCGCCCCTTCCATCTCTATATTCCCCTGTCCCCTGCACCTTCTGCCTTGCCATACCCCCAGCGCTGGGCTCCATTCCTCATGCTCACCAGGCCTGCTTGCCTCTAGGATTTCATGCAGGCTCTCCTCTCAGTTGGGAATGGCTCTTTTCTTTCCTTGCTCTCTGCTCTCATATCACCTGTATATGCAACTATAATAGTACCTATCACACTGTGTCACATTTGTTTGCTTGCTCCCACTAGGCAGCAACCTTCTTGAGAGTGAAGAGCAGACCTTGGTCACACTGGTGTACCCAGCATTGACTGACCAAGGATAAAGGGTAAGCCTGTTACTGGAAGCTTGATTGAAAATTCTGCTGGCTGGATGCTGCCTCTTACTGAATCCTCTGCAGACTTTCCTCTTATCCCCAACCTCCTCTGCATCATCTGTACTGCAAGTACAGAGACCAGTCATGGATCAGGTGGACTTCCTCCCCCGAGAAAGCACATCATTTAACATTAAACATACCTACAAGGTGATTCTCTGTTCCTCTGAGCAAGCCTCTTCCTCTCTTGGGGGCTCAGGTGAATTGCCTGTGACGGTGAGTATAAATATGCTCTATCTGCCCAAAGAGAAGGCAACGACCAGCTCACCTCCGAAGGTACTCTCACTCCAAGAATCTAGAATGGTACAGTGATTTATGAACTTAGAGCTTCCAGACCACTAGAGCAGAATCTATGTGCAAGATAAATGGACCAATCATGTGCAAAAAGAACTTGTTCTTAATTTGAGTGATGAAATTCATTAAATAAAGGAAATCCTTTTTAATTAGTATGTCCAGATAATTGAGGACTCAGTTCTTTGTCCTTGGCCTAAGCCAGCAGATATCTTGCTTGGATTTAGGGCAGGCTCGAACCTTCAGTGAGACCCTCCCAGGTCCCAGGTGTATTCCCAAGGCCAACTTTGAACCTGAATAATTAACTTCTCCTTACCTCTCCCATGAAACTGTGTTCTAAACCACACCATGTCTCTGTCATTGCCTTCTTTAATATTTTGGATTGTTTACTCACAAATGTCACCTTTTACCCCTGAACTACTCTCTCCTAGACTTTCTGTTCTCTTTTTCGGGTTGTAAGCCCCATCTCAACTGGCTCTTTGCCGAAACTTGTATGCATATTTAAGCCTTATCCAAAAGATAAATCATCTTCCATGGACGCTACACGATCCTGTAGCTCTCCCTCCACCCATGACACCCAGGCTTCAGGAAAGAGTGGTCTGAGCTTGTTTCAACCAGGGTTCCTAGGAGTTCCCTAACCTCCATCTAGAATATACCTTCTTCAGGGCCGATGTACCTGACCCTGTCCGTAGTATCTGACCTCAGCCCCATCTGCCTCTCTCTTCTCTGATACTCCTGGCTCTTCCCTTGGAGGGCTTGTTCAGACAAAGGTTGCTGGGATCCACCTGAGAGTTTCTAACTTAGTACACCTGGTTTAGAACATGCATTCCTACGAAGTTCCCTGGAGAGGTCAAAGCTTCGGGCCACACACAGAAACATTACTGGGAATGATTTTATCTACTCTCCTGCTCCCAGAGCCCTGCCCTTTAACCATATGGCAGTATCTTGAGGCATTTTTTGGTAGTCACAACTTGGGCGGGTGGGTGGTACTGGAATCTAATGGGGAAAGACTAGGGATGATGCTAAACATCCTAAAATATGTGGGACAGCCACACATCTACCCCCAATAAAGAATTATCTGGCCAAGACAATCGCTGGTACCAAAGAACACTTGAGAACCCTCCTCTAGAGACTGTCCCAGGCTGGCTAGTGTCTGGTCACCCCCTTTCTGCTTACCCAGTTGGTCCCTATTGCCCTTTGGTTCCTCGTCCTTATATGTCTTATCTGCCTCTACCTTTTCATGCCACTGTCCCTCCTTATTTAAGATTATATCATCTCCCATATTGATTACTTATTATAGTAGCTTCTTCAATGGAATTTTTGATAACAAAGCCATCCCTTCTGAACTGATATGAACTCTGAGCATGAAGCGTCCCTAGTTAAAAGCTATCAGTGCCTCCCTTCCCCATCAGTGCCTCCACGAGATGATGTCAGAATCTTGGGACATGCTCACCCTGCCAGCCTCACCAGTCTCTTTCGCCCCTTCCCCATACACCATGATTCTGCCCTGCAAAGCTAAACACAATTGCCCAAAGATGCCACCTGCTGCCTCATCTCCAGGCACATATTCTTTTTTTTTTAATGTGGGCTGAAATTTATTTATTTTTAAATATAACTTACATACATACTTACATACAACGTACTTACATACAACATACTTACATACAACAGCCAGTGTTCATCCCAACAAGTGCCCTCCTCACTGCCCATCACCCATTTTCCCCTCTCCCCCACCCACCCATTCATCCTCAGTTTGTTCTCTGTATTTATGAGTCTCTTGTGGTTTGCCTCCCTCCCTCTCTGTAACTATTTTTTTCCACTTCTCTTCCTTCATGATCTTCTGTTCAGTGTCTCAAGATCCACATATGAATGAAAACACATATCTGTCTTCTGACTTATTTTACTCAGCATAATACCTTCCAGTTCCATCCATGTTGCCGCAAATGGCATGATTTCATTCTTTCTCATTGCCAAGTAGTATTCCGTTGTATATATAAACCACATCTTCTTTATTCATTCATCAGTTGATGGACATTTGGGCTCTTTCCATAATTTGGCTATTGTTGGAAGTGCTGCTATAAACATTGGGGTACATGTGCCCATTTAGCTTTATTTTTTTCCTTTTTTTTTTAAAGTAGTTTGTTGTCAAATTAGTTTCCATACAACACCCAGTGCTCTTCCCCACAAGTGCCCTCCTCCATCACCTCCACCTCTTTTCCCCCCTCCCCCTTCAGCCCTCAGTTCATTTTCAGTATTCAATAGTCTCTCAAGTTTTGTGTCCCTCTCTCTCCCCAACTCTCTTTCCCTCTTCCCCTCCCCCTGGTCCTCCGTTAGGTTTCTCCTATTCTCCTGTTAGACCTAGGAGTGCAAACATATGGTATCTGTCCTTCTCTGCCTGACTTATTTCGCTTAGCATGACACCCTCGAGGTCCATCCACTTTCTTACAAATGACCATATTTCATTTTTTCTCATTGTCCAGGCACATATTTTGTTCCTTCTTCCGCTAATTCTTTTCCAGCCTTTAAGACTCAACTCTGAGGGCCACATCCTCCAAAGAACATTTTCTGGCCCTACTCACTGACTGAGTTAGGAGTTATATCTGTGTTCATCTAACCTAATATGTATCTCACAGAAGGGACAGGAGAGCAGAGTATTCAATACTGTGACTGTGAAAGTGAATTGCCATGATTTAAATCCCAGTTCTGATGCTTACTAACTGTGTGACCTTTAATAATCTACTTAACTGTTTGTGTAGCAACTTTTTTGTCTGTAAAATAGGGGTGAGGTGGTTTCTACCTCATCAGATTGTTGTGAGGATCAACTGAGTTAATATGCAGGCATATATTGTTTTATTGTGATTCACTTTATTGTGCTTCTCAGATATTCCAAACTAAAGTTTGCAGCAACCCTGTGTCAGGCAAGTCCATTGGTGCCATTTTTCCAACACCATTTGTTCAGTTCATGTTGCTTTGTTACATTTTGCTAATTCTCTCAGTATTTCAAACATTTTAATTTTTATTATTACATCTGTTATGGTTATATGTAACCACTGACCTTTGAGGTCTTTCTGTTATATTTGTTTTGGGGCGCTGTGAACCACACCCATATAAGATGGCAAACTCAGTCAATAAATGTTGCATGTGTTCTGACTACTCCTGAAACAGCTATTCACCCATCTCTCTCCCTCTCTTTGGACCTCCCTATTCCCTGAGACACAACAATATTGAAAGTAGGCTAACTTATAACCCTGCAACGGCCTCTATGTGTTCATTTCTTAAATCAAAAATTGAAAATGATTAAGCTCAGTGAGGAAGGCATGTCAAAAGCCAAGATAGGCTAAAAGTGAGGCCTTTTGTGCCAAACAGTTGGCCAAGTTTTGAATGTCAAGGAAAAATCCTTGAAAGAAATTAAAAGTGGTACTCCAGGGAATATACAAATGCTAAGAAAGCAAAAGAGACTTATTGCTGATATGGAGAAAGTTTTAGTGCTCTGGTTAGAAGATCCAACCAACCGCATCATTTCCTTAAGCCAAAGCCTAATCCAGAACAATGTCCTAACTATATTCAATTGTCTGAAGGCTGAGAGAAGTGAGGAAGCTTCAGAAGAAAAGTTGGAAGCTAGCAGATGTGGCTCATCAGGTTTACGATGAGCTGTATCCATAATATAAATATGGATAAAATAAAGCTGTATCCATAATATAAAAGTATAAGATGAAGCAAGTATTGATGTAGAAGCTAGCCAAAAGGTCTAGCTAAGATAATTAATGAAGGTGGATACACTGAACAACACATTTTCAATGTAGATGAAACACTTCTGTTGGAAGGAGATGCCGTTTAGGATTTTCATAGCAAGAGAAGAAAAGTCAACACCTGGCTTCAAAGCTTTAAATCATAGGCTGACTCTCATGCTAGGAGCTAACGCAGCTAGTGACTTGAAGTTGAAGCCAATGTTTATTTATCATTCTGAAAATCCTAGGATGTTTAAAAACTATGCTAAATCTACTCTGCCTGACCCCTATAAATGGAACAACAAAGCCTCTGGATGACAGCACGTCTGTTTGCCATATGGTATACTGAATTTTTTTAATTTTTTTAATGTTTATTATTGAGACAGAGAAAAACAGAGCATGAATGGGAGAGGTGCAGAGAAAGAGGGAAACACAGAATCTGAAGAAGGCTCCAGGCTCTGAGCTGTCAACACACAGCCCCATGCAGGGCTTGAACCCACAAACCATGAGATCATGACCTCAGCCAAAGTCGGACACTTAACCGACTGAGCCACCCAGGCGCCCCGATTTACTGAATATTTTAAGCCCACTTTTAAGACCTACTACTCAGAAAAAAAGATTCCATTCCAAATATTACTGCTCACTCACAACGTACTTGGTCTCCCAAGAGCTCTGATGGAGGTGTACAATGAAATGAATGAAATGTTTTCTTGACTGCTAACACAGCATCCGTTCTGCAGCCCATGAATCAAAAAATCATTTCAACTTTCAAGTCTTATTATTTAAGAAATGCATTTCATAAGACTATAGCTACCATAGAGAGCAATTTCTCTGATGGATCTGGGAAAAGTAAATTCAAAAACTGTGGAGAGGATTCACCATTCCAGATACCCTTAAGAACATTTGTGATCCTTGGGAAAGGGTCAATTTATCAGCATTCACAGGAGTTTCGAAGAAGTTGACTCCAATCCGTATGGATGACTTTAAGGGGTTCCAAACTTCAGTAGAGGAAGTAACAAGTGTGGTAAAAATGGGAAGACAACTAGAATCAGGAGTGGAGGCTGAAGATGTGATGAATTGCTACAGTCTTAAGATAAAACTTGAATAGATGAAGCGTTCTTCTTATGGATGAATAAACAAAGCAGTTTCTTGAGGTGGAATCTACTCCTAGGGAAGGTGTGCTATGAAAGTTGTTGAAATGACCATAAAAATTTAGACTATTAGATGTACTTAGATGATAAAGCATCAAAAGGGTATGAGACAAGTGACTTCAATTTTGGAAGAAGTTCTACTGTGTGTAAAATGTTGAACAGCATCATGTGCCACAGAGAAATCATTCACAAAAGTAGCAAATCCATGCAGCAAACTTCATTGTTGTCTTATTTTAGGAAATGGCCATAGCCACCCAACCTTCCACTATCCTCATCAGTCAGCAGCCACCAACATCCAGGCACGACCTTCTACCAATAAAAAGATTATGACTTACTGAAAGCTCAGATGTTGGTTAGCATTTTTTTAGCAATAAAATATTTTTTAATTAAGGTCTATACATTTGGTTATTTTGGAGATAGTGTTATTGCACACTTAATAGAGTCTTGTGTAAACACAACATTTATATGGACTGGGAAACAAAAAAATTTATTTGACTTACTTTACTGCAATATTCACTTTATTGCAGTGTTCCGGAACTGAACCCACTATACCTCGGAGGTAGGCCTGTACACGAAAAGCACTTAGAACAGGGCTTGGCAATTAGCAAGCAGTTTCAGAGTGATGGTCATTATGATTATTATTTACTTGTCCCTTTACCTCACTGGAAAGTAAGTTCTGTGAGGATAGCAACGTGTCTTTGATTTGAGGCTTGCACCTCAAATAAGGATAATAGAGTTTCTTACTTTCTTCTGTTACTGTAATGTAAAGCCATTGGGAGATAATTAATGTATAAAAAGTATGGAACCATCATCAAATGTAAAAGATTTATTTTTCTTACCCACTTTTTTTTTGTTATTGAAACTGGAATGAGGGCCACTTGTCTGACCTATGATTATTTGCATACTGCTCTTCACGGAAAAGTTACAGAATAAGTTAAGCGAGAAATAAATTTGCTGAGGCTCTGAGGCGCTAGAAAATGCAGGGGACATCTTCAGTTTACAAAATCATGCTGGTCAGTGATCCGCATTTTCTAAGGAGTATGTCAAATAATTGTTCCAGGTGATGCTAGGAAATGTTTTCTCCCTTTTAGTTTGGTGTGGGAGAGTAGATCTATAGTGAAATAAATTTGAGAAACACTAGATTAAACAAATCTAAACAAGTTTCTTTGTGGGATGACTTTTCAGAGACTTTAATAAGCTAATCAGCACCATGAATTTCTAGGAGGGGATCCATTGAGGGGACAGAATTTCCTAAAGCGATCTGACTTTAGAACCCGTTCCATCAAGTGTCTTGGGAAACAAGTGTTTCACTGTACACACTTTCAAAACACATGGCAGAAAACGTTTATTCAGGCTAGCTCTCGTATTACATGAATATGTCTGTAAATAAGCTATTAAGTAACTTGCCCAACTGACACAGTCAATGCAAGAGTCTGAGTCTTGCCTGGACCAGGGTTTCTTCAAACAACCATACTATTGCCATTCGCTTCCTAAACTCTCAGAAAATAAAGGCCTGAGGCTTCTGAATTTGTTCCAAAGTGGTTTTCAACATCAAATTCCAGATTCTCAAGAAATTTCAATGCAAAATTTATGAAGAACATAAATGAAGTGGATTTCATCAGCTTTCCAGTCAAATTTGAATGATTCTAACTTCTCTGAAGTTCTAAATCCAACCTCTCTCTCAAGACCTTTTCTTTCAATGCCTGCTTATAAGAGGAGATCAATTAATGCTCACTGAGCATTGAATCTTCCAGAATTTTTCCTATCAGTGCGAGATCATCTCCTTCCCCCTAAACACATTTTCTGTGCTTTTCAAAGGCAGTTTTCATAACTATCATGAAAATATAACTATATATTGTCTTTCCAGTAATGATTACAAAATCCTAAGAGAAAAGGTCTTTATCTCATCCATCCCTAAAAATCAATGCCAAAACTTGATCCCAGGGAAAGAGCTCCTATTGTCATTTAAACATTACTATAAATTAATGTTCATCATTTCTCATCCCATATTAACCCAGGCAAATTAAGTTTATGTTGCAGTAACAAGCAGCTTCCAAATCTCAGTGATCCAACCCAATAAAAGTTCCTCACACGTGTTACAGGTCTCAAATGGGTCAGTCAAGAACTCTGCTTCATATAATCATTCAAGATCCAGGCTCATGGAAGGTTGACCAGCAGCCTCCTTGGTCACTACAGCTGGAAAGAATGCCAGGGTCTCACACTCAGCATCTCCGGTCTTGGCCCAGAAGTAATACAAGCTACTTCTGCCCAAAGCCTATTGGTTAGAACCAGTTGTGTGGTATTTCCCAACTGTGAGGGGCAAGGTGGGAGGTGCAGAGGAGCCTAACCATCTCATGTGACCAAAAGACAAGGAAAACCAGATGTGGGTAAATTCTGTAAGTCTCTACCACACTGTGATTTTGTAAAAATTAAGCTCTATTTCTAATAATGGAATAAAGGGCACTATACCCTTAATAAATGCTTAGGGTAAATTGACTAATGAATGGATTAAAAGTTAGAGGTATTTCAAAGAACCAGGAGGGTTTATTGAAATCCTAATTCAAAACTCTAGCTTGAAATTCTAAACCAATTTTGTCCCTACTCTTTGACCTTGGGCAAATTTGATCACCACTCTGGATCCTGGTTTTTTTAATCTATAAAATGAGAAAGTGAATGGCATTACTTCTAAGATTCTAAGGTCCTTTCTTGCTCAAATGTCCTAATATTCTATGGTGTGCTAGGGGGCATTCATCTCCTGGATTACCCTGTTTTTCTCTATAAAAGAGATCTTGTTAACAAAGGCCCAGCCATACTTGGCAGAATTATGTCTTGAACACCAGTTGGGTTTTTTTGTCCTAAATAAATGGGACACTACAGAGGAGAGAACAGTGCAGAAAGAAAGAATCCAGAAATAGCCTTTCCTTTCAGCTGGAGTCAAGCAGGAGCCTTGAGCAGACTGAAGACATCCACTTTGCTTGGGGAGCTGCCAAAGTTGTCTCTTCAATCAAAGAGAATTTTAAGAGGAGCACAAAAATTCTTTAACATTCTCTGAACTGCTCTCTGGCCCTGGCCCAGGAAACAATGTTATTGTAACTGAGACACCAGTACATCTGGCAGTGTTATATTCTTGTTTGGCCCAGTACAGCTCTTTATTTATTAAAGCCTCAGGTCTCTTCAGGCCATGGTTCAGTGTATTAATTTATGTAGTTTGCCTCCCTAGAGAGAGGATCAATTTGAATACCCTCAGCTTCATTATGAACTGGTTTGTTGCTGAGATATTAGTGGTGAAGCTTTTTCTTTCCTCTCCTTTCTCATTATGTTGGTAAGAGGAATGTTGGGCCCACATTAGGCAACATTAAAGATCTCCCTTCCTCTTCCAAGTGTCTCTTTCTTGTTTCACATACCAATATGATTTGGACTCTCTATTTAGTTCAGTCCATTGTAAGTTAGCAAACCTGATATTTCTTGAGTGCTACATATATGCAAGTCCTACGTTAGCATGAATTAAATAAGGCCCAGTCTCTGCCTTCAAGGGCCTACGGATGGACAGACAGTCCCCTGACAATAGTTCAACTGATGATTTTTTGACTGTAGGATGGTGTGAAAGCAATAAGAATTCAGTAGAAACTATGCTTCAGATTTTGAATTTTTATCTTATCCTGGCTATACGTTATATGGTAGGATATCCTCTTGTGATACCACAGCTCCCAGTCAGCCATGTGATCAGGAAGGCAAACAACCAGTACACTTACAACCATTCTGTACCTGTGCAGCCATTCTGTTTTTCTCTTTCAGTACAGTATTCAAGGAGGAAATTGCTGCAATTGAGGTCAAGGAGGCTATTACCTGCTTTCTCCTCTAGGATTTTGATGGTTTCCTGTCTCACATTCAGGTTCTTTATCCATTTTGAGTTTATTTTTGTGAAGAGCTGATGCATAGGGGCACATGGACCCCAATGTTCATAGCGGCACTTTCAACAGTAGCCAAATCATGGAAAGAGCCTAAATGTCCAGCAACTGATGAATGGATAAAGAAGATGTGGTATATATGTGTGTGTGTGTGTGTGTGTGTGTGTACAATGGAATGCTACATGGCAATGAGAAAAAATGAAATCTGGCCATTTGTAGCAAAATGGATAGACCTAGAGGGAGTCATGCTAAGCAAAATAAGTCAGGCAGAAAAGGACAGATACCATATGTTTTCACTCATAGGTCTAATAGGAGAAACCTAGTAGAAGACCATGGGAATGGGAAAGGGGAGGAAAAGAGTTGAGGAGAGGGAGTGAGGCAAATCATGAGAGACTTTTGAATACTGAGCACAAACTGAGGGCTGAAGGGGGGTGGTGGTCATACAAAGGGACACTTGTGGGGAAGAGCATGGGGTGTTATATGGAAACCAACTTGGTAATTAACTATATAAAAATACAGTATTCAATCAATTATATGAGACAGCCAACACTTAATTATAAAACAGGCTTTGTGGTAGATGATTGTGCCTAACTGTAGGCTACTAAAC
>NC_043702.1:91949861-91951064 GCF_006229205.1 Suricata suricatta | reverse complement strand
GTCAGGTTTTAGTTCTCCATGACACCAGGTCAGGTGGGAGGGAGGAAAACTGGAAAACCTGGTGTGGAGTGTTGTAGCTAGATACCAAAGGAAATGGAAAGAATTGAAAATTTGGTATTATTGACAATGTGGTCAAAGTGACAGGATCCAATCCAATTCACAGGTGGATACCACAAGTGCTTTTTCCAAGGGATGGAGAAAGAGGAAAGTCAACTAAATTTCGATCACATACTGAGAGAATTTGTGTATCAAATTATTTGCACTTTATGTAGAAGCACAAAATAGCTCAAAGACAATGAACAACAGGGCCAGAATCTGATAACTGGGGGAAAAAGTGCTCTGGGCAATGCAGCTTTCCCCTGACACAGAATTCCCTTTTTCCCTAACCCTCCTCTTGATCAAAAATAATCTCAAAGAAAGGCTATTCTTGATCCCTAAATAAGGATTATCTCATCAGATATGGTCTGATGATTTATATAAATGTAGCAAGAATGATAATATACCATTATATAGGTCTTCTTAGGTTTGCTTTTCTGGAAGCTTTCAAAAAGAATCTCAGGTTGGACTTTTTTTATGTTTATTTATTATTGAGACAGATAGAAACAGAGCATGAATGGGGGAAGGGCAGAGACCCAGAATCCGAAGCAGGCTTCAGGCTCTGATCTGTCAGCACAGAACCTGACGTGAGGCTTGAACCCACGAACTGTGAGATCATGACCTGAGCTGAAGTCAGACACTTAACCAACTGAGCCACCCACGTGCCCCTCAGTTTGGACTTTTAAAAACCTTTGGAAGCTAGGAAGTCAAGCCAAGAACTTGCCATAGATCTCATCTGCAGTACCTATAGATTTCAGTGAAATCCACCCTTCTTGGGGTTCCAAAAACATCCTAATTGTGCTGGTCCTCTCAAATATGTGACTTTTCATACTCACCTGTCACAGTAGAAACTGTAGTATAAGGCAGATATAAGGACAGTTTTTCCAAGACAGCTTTGTAAGCGTTGGCTCCATAAGGTCAACCTTGGTTTCTTAAAAGTGTTTAGTCATGGGGAGCCTGGGATCCTTAGTCAGTTGAGCATCCAACTTCAGCTCAGTTCTTGATCTCACAGTTCGTGAATTCAAGCCCTGCATCAGGCTCTGTGCTGACAACTCAGAGCCTGGAGCCTGCTTCAGATTCTATCTCCAGCTCTCTCTGCCCCTCCCC
>NC_043702.1:91934441-91949761 GCF_006229205.1 Suricata suricatta | reverse complement strand
AAAGTTACCAAATTAACATTAAAAAATCAATTATGACTAATAAGACCATATTGTTGTTTAATATTATGCAAAGTAGCATTAAGACTTTCATTAATAGAAGCATATCACAGAAAGGGGAGCGTGGGTGGCTCAGTCGGTTGAGCAGCTGACTTGAGCTGGGTCATGATCTCATAATTCATGAGTCAGAGCCCTGCAGCAGACTCTGGTGTCAGCAGAGCCTGCTTCGGATCCTCTGTCCCCCTCTCTCTCTGCCCCTCCCCTGCTCACTTGCTCTCTCTCTCAAAAACAAATAAACATTAAAAAAAAAAAAAGCAGCAGCATATCAGAGGCAGTGATGGGGGCTTCCCATATAGCAGATCGTTTCTAAGTATGTATATTAGGAACATTTTACCCATGCAGACTTAACCTAGGGAAGGTCAGGTATCTTTTCTGATTTGACAATGTTTTCCATGCAACTCATCTAATGGTAACATATCATATAAACCCAATTATTTCCAGCACTTCTCTTTTGATAAGGGAAAAGAAACAATTTGCTTTTGATTTTTCTCGGGACCCTCTGGGAAATCTTAAACACAGACTTAAAAGAGTAAAAGAGACCATTTAGGATTCAATTTAGGAAATGCAAACTACCAAATATTGTCAGGAGAATGTGAAGACTGGTTAAGATTAGACCATGGGTTACTGAGAGTAACACATGGCTACCAGTGTAATCAAAGTGACAGTAAAAGAATTGAAAAGTAAACATAGGAGATACTGTGATGATAAAGAACTTTAAAATAGTTCTTCTGAAAAGTGAAAGACTTTGTTCTCTTAAATAATCACAGACATGACAAAGTCAACATAAAGCACAGGAAGTCATTCTTATAACACAGAGAATCCTTGTCATCTGGGCAGATCACACAGAAGATACCTATAAAGCAAGTAAAGGTAACCCCCGCCCCCTGAAAGTTAGTGTTCTGCCGCTTCCACTTTCCTGAAAGACCTACATGAGAACGGTACCGGGTTTTCCCATAAAAGTGAAAATCCTTTCCAGATTTCTTCCCATTAATAAAGACAGGTACTAATGTAAGTCTTTCATAAAAGCAAAATGGCCTAACTTGAATTTTGGGAAAGTGGATATGTTCATTGTTTTTTACTATTTTGATTTACAGAAGATTTCACAGGAACGCTATACTTTCAAATAGTGGGGGAAACCTGTACTCACAAAGAATTAAAATCAGCTCCTTACTGTACTGTCAACGGGCAAGAGTCTGCAACAGAATGAGAAGTCAGACACACCAGTGGGTCCCCCAGTCACCAGTCAGGAATGGAGCCCAAGGGGTCAACACAGGGGTCTGGTGGCTTGGGTGGAGTAAATGAGAATCTGGAGAAGCCCGATCCTGAGTTCTGGCACCGAACTGTCAAAGACAAAATGAACTGGATGATGGAGAAAGTGGGTTTACGCCGGCTCTTGCAACAAGGAGAAACTCTATTAATGAGGAATCCCAAAGAAAAGGTAGACGATCTGGTGTTTTACAGAACTAAGTGACTAAGGCAATTGGGAGGAGCAGTGGAGGCGGCTGTGATCTAAGTCACACTGGGAGAGGAAGAGTTATTTGCCTTTGGCTGTTTTCTGAAACTCCAAAGGGTGGGGATTTCAGAAAACAAAAGGATAGGAGGATTTCTTAATCTTTGCTGTTCTGCTTGGGCTCAGGTAAAGTTTAACATTGTGAGGGCTTATCAAGCAAATACATGTAAGCCGATGGTTATTATTGTTACTTTACTGGCTTTGACTTTGGCATCACACCACAGTGATCATTGTAATCCATTACAAGATGCATCCAGATTTCTTTTTACTGTATATAATTCAAACACTAACGTTTAAAGGTGATTTATCTTTTGAAACAAGCCTCACGGAAGCACACAGCTTGTGCAAAAGCCTCCACAAACTGGCTGCAGCTGTGAGGCCCTGAGGGTTAGAGGAGAAAAGGAAGGTTGGAGAGACAGCTAAGGACCCGGTGAGGAGGGCCCTTTGCGCCCCTCACTAGTTACCACCCAGGCTACAGAATCAGGGGTGTGACGCCGCTTTGCTAAGAGCTGAGTCTTGGGGCCACCCTCTCTGGGTTTGGAACCATATTTTGCCTCTTACTGCCTCTTTGATCTTGAGCTATTAACCTCAGTTTCCTTCAGTTGTAAAATGATACTAAGAGCATTTGCTTCCAAGGACTTTTGTGATTTGACACAAATAAAGCACATAGAACTGTGTCTGCAATGTACTGTTAGCCATGAAATTTGATTGTTGTCACTCTTTTCTACTTTTCTTGATTAGGCGTTGTTCTCTGGGAGCTGTGGTCACAATGTTGATACTCCCCTGCAGGTGTGGCTCGTTGTCCCCAGCTCGGTTGGATTCGGGGTTGTGGGGGTGGGTGAGGGCTACACTGGATACTGCCTCTGCAGAGCCATTTAGGCGACAATGACTGGAGTAATTGATCAGATCAAACAGTGAGGTTTTGGAGGCTGGGGTGTGGGTTAAGCCCTGTTTTTGTGAAACAAAAGGTTATTAAAGGTTTGCTCTATGTGGCTCCTGGAAGGTTCCCTTGACATCAATATCTACCCGGTGGCCCTGTCTAAACTTTGGCTACAGCGAAAATGGGGAATTCAGGTGAAATGGACAGGAAGGAGCACGAAGGTCCTAAATATGTCTGAGGCTTGGAATGCACAGAAAGTCATGAGGCGGAAGCAAAACGTTCAGGGGCGCCCGGTGGCTCAGTTGGCTTAGCGTCTGACTCTTGATTTTGGCTCAGGTCATGATCCTAGGGTCATGGGATTAAGTCCCACCTGGGGCTCCACACTGAGCATGAAGCCTGCTTGAAATGTTTTCTCTCTCTCTCACCCTCTCTGTCTCCCTATGCCCCTCTCCCTTGCTTGCACACACTCTCTTTCTAAAATAAAAAATTATATATATATATTTTTTAAAGCAAACCAGTTTGTTTATCAAAATACATAGTGTGTTTCATCAACATACGGGCATTCAAAGAAAAGCAGCATCTCACGCATCTCATGCGAGTGATGCACAAAAGTGGATTTCAAGATTCTTGTCTGACACAGTGATTGTTCCAACGTTCATTAACAATGCCAACTTGGTTTGCTTCTAGTTCCCAGGCCAAGGGAGCTGGTGAGTTATTCTCGAGCCTGAGATTCCTCAGATTGCTGTGTAAGCACCTGCTGGCTGCAGACAGGAGCTGCTAGCATGGTTCAAAGCCAGCTCTGCCCCGCTCTCTCTCAAGAATGGCCCACCGGGGCATGTAGCAGGGACGAGGCAAGGTCAGCAGGGACCACCAATGTCTTTGGAAGTCGTGCAAGCAAACTCCCCATTCTTTCCCCATTATTGACATAAACTGTAATCTGTAGCCTGAAACACTCGGGTGAAATACACATACACACACACACACACACACACACTCTGCCCCCAGCTCCTGCAGCTGCATGGAGGACAAAGAGCAGTGCAGAAACTGAACACCCACTGTAGAAACATCCATAGAAAAATGCCTATTTCCAAATTAATTTGGGTAGGGTCACCATTTGCTTTACTGCTATGTCAAGCCTTGCTTCCAGGGACAGAAATGTTGTCCACAAATAAATTGTTAGTACTGCAGGGAGTTGAAGTTTCCTCAATCACTGTGAGAGCCATGGCTTTCCTCGCTTTTGACCATGACCCAGTGTAAGAAATACACTTTCTATTATGACCCCATGCACACATCCATAACTGAAGCAAGGTTTCCATGATATAAAAACTCCCACCATGGCTCATTACTAGCTATCATCCTGATGTCACTGAACCACAGAACACGGAGTCTGGGGGAGATCCACACAATCAGCTATTGGCACACAACTGCTAAACACGTACCACAGCAACAACAGCATCAATCAAGACAGCTGAGGAGCACCAGGGTGGCTCAGTCGGTTAAGCATCTGACTTCGGCTCAGGTCATGATCTCCTGGCTTGTGGGTTTGAGCCCTGTGTCAGGCTCTGTACTGCTGGCTCAAAACCTGGAGCCTGTTTCAGGTTCTGTGTCTCCCTCTCTCTCTCTCTGCCCCTCCTCAGCTCATGCTTTTTCTCTCTCTCAAAAATGAACATTAAAGTAAATATTTAAAAAAATAAATTGAGGGGCGCCTGGGTGGCTCAGTTGGTTAAGCCTCTGACTTTGGCTCAAGTCAGATCTCACGTTTGTGGGTTCGAGCCCTGCGTCAGGCTCTGTGCTGACAGCTAGCTCAGAGCCTGGAGCCTGCTTCCAGTTCTGTGTCTCCTTCTATCTCTGACCCTCCCCCTCTCATGCTCTGTCTCTCTCTGTACCAAAAATAAATAAAACATTAAAAAAAATTTTTAATAAATAAATTGAAGAAAAGATAGCTGAACAGTATTGCAAAAAACACTTTAAGAAACCCTTTCTAATTTGTAAAATATTTAAAATAAAGAAGAGCATCAATATGCAATACCTAAAGTGTTCTTTATAGAATTTTCTGGTCTTTGGAAGACTTCTTCAGCACAGCTGAAAGACTCCCTCATCATTTTAACTTCTGTTGAGGACATTCCAGGAAAGATGATCTCTCTCTCTTTTAAATCATTGCCTTCTTCAGTTTTTCTCTTGTCCCACTTTGCTTCATCCGAGACATTTTCTTTGGAAGCAGTTTTAACAAAGCCCTAACAAATTAAGTTTGATGAGCTATAAAATGAAAAGTGCGTATGTGTGTGCTGAATTCACATGGCTCTAGGTATTCTGAACAATTGTGGCCCCTGGTAGTTTTTCCTTAGGTCTTAAAATTATTGTGCAAATAAAAGAATTCTATTGCTATTTAATAAACTACCCTAAAACTCAGTGGCATTCAACAGTAAGCATCTGTTTCTCAAATCTCAGTCTTAGCTATGGAGATGATCTGCTCTTCCCTGGGCTTACTCTTGTTCGCAGAGCAGCTGGGGGCTCCTGGGGACTCTACTCTAAGCTAGGTGTGCGTGGGGTAGGTTTTCTCATGGGATCCCTGGACTAGACCGAGAGAAATACTCCTTCTCATAGCAATGGTTCAAAAGAGGGGAGGAGATCTGAAAGACCCACTGAAGGCATCACTTTGCCTCCTGCCTATTAGCCAAATCAAGTCATAGGGGTAGGCCCAGAGTACAAGGGTCAGGAGGACACCCCACCCTAAGAGAGAGGGTGCTACAAAATGACATGACAAAGGCCATGGTTCCAAGGAAGGATGCAGAATTAGGACCAGTGGTAGGCTGAGTAATATACATCCAAACCCTGGAACCTGAGAATATTACCTCATATAGCAAAAGGGACCTTTCAGATGTGATTAAAGTAAGAGTTTTAGGATGGAGAGATTATCTTGGATTTTTGGGTGAACCCAATGTAACCAAAGGATCCTTCTAAGAGAGAAGTAAAGTCAGAATTAGAAGAAGAATATAGGGGGGGCGCCTGGGTGGTTCAGTTGGTTAAGCACCCAACTTTGGCTCAGGTCATGATCTCGTGGTTTGTGAGTTTGAGTCCCACATCAGGCTCTATGCTGATAGCTCAGAGCCTAAAACCTGCTTCTGATTCTGTTTCTCCCTATCTCTCTTCCCCCTCTCTTCTCATGCTCTTTCTCTCTCTCTCAAAAATAAATAAACATTAAAAAAAATTTTTTTTAAAGAAAAAGGATATGGGAAACAGAAGGAGAAAAGGTGATATGATCCAGGGCCACGAGCCAAGGACTGAGGACTCCAGAAGCTGGAAAAGGCAAGGAAACAGAATGTCTTCCAGAGCCTCCAGAAGGAATGTAGCCCTGCCAACATCTTGATTTTAGGCTTCTGACCTCCAAACGGTAAGAGAATACATTTATGTTTTTCTAAGCCACTAAATTTGTGATAATTTTTTTATAGCAGCAATTGAAAACCAGTACAGATTTTGGTATCTGAATGGGAGGTGCCACTGTCACAAATACCTAAAAATGTGGATGTGGGTTTGGAATTGAGAGCATGATTTAAAGTTTGAAAAAGACTTGATTGCATCGAACAGACTTTTAGGAGAAATATGGATGTTAAAAACTGCTTTTGTAAGGGCTCAGGAGGAAATGAGAAATATGCTATGGGAATATGGAAGAAAGGAGATTCTAACGGTAGAATGGTTAGCTAAGTTGTGTCCTAGATTTATGTGGAAAGAATTTGTTAGTGATGAACTTGGATAATTAACTGAGGAGACTTTTTCAAAGTTTATTTTGAGAGAGAGAGAGAGAGAGAGAGAGAGAAAGAGCATGTGTGAGCAAGGGAGAGGCAGAGAGAGTTGGAGAGAGGATCCCAAGAAAGCTCTGTGCTATAAGCACAGAGCCTGACACAGGGCTCAAACTCATGAACCATGAGCTGCTGACCTGAGCGGAAACCAAGAGTAGGATGCTTAACTGACTGGGCCACTCAGGTGCCCAACTGAGTAGATTTCTAAATAAAGTGTTGAAGATGCAAACTACCTGATTCCTATTGTTTGTAGTAAAATCCAAGAAGAAAGATAAATTGAGAAAAGAAATGTTAAGCAAATGGAACCAAGAATTAATGATTTTGGAAATTCTCAGCCTATCCAGATTGCAAAAAAGACCAAAATTAGGAGACTTATAATCAGGAAAGAAAGCCTGGAGACGATACTGAGTGTGTGGGTGGACAATCATTTGCTAGTACCTGGGAAGAAATAAAATGTCACCATATTCTGCACACAGAGGGCTCTTTGAAGAGATAAAGCATGTGACTAATGGATCTCCTCAGCCATCTCATGGGTCTATCCAGGAAGAATCTGTAGAGAAGCTTTTTGTCTAATGGTGGCAATCTCTGTAACATACATGGGAGACCCACAAGGTTCTTGACAGTGTTATATAAGAAAGGTTGTCACTCTGAACCAAAGAGGGCACAGACGGAACAGAGTAAGAAAAGATTGTTGGCCTCCCCAAGTGCCATAGGCAGGAAACAGGCGGATCAAACTACTTAGGTGAAAACATGTTCTACTCTTCATGAAAAATAAAGAATGACTGGGGATAAACTCCTGGCCTCAGGGATTTGAGCCAAAAGCCACAGGAGTTTTTAATCGCAGACCGTGAAATAGTTTTCACAGGTAGATTTCAAAATTGCTTGGCACAGGTGACTTCTTTCTTCCCTCTATGTTATTCCTTTTTTTAAAATATTTTTTTATTAAAAACATTTTTTAATGTTTTTTAAAATTTCTTTTTGAGAGAGAGAGACACACAGCATGAGCAGGGGAGGGTCAGAGAGAGAGGGAGACACAGAATCCAAAGACAGGCTCGAGGCTCTGAGCTGTCTGCACAGAACCTGATGTGGGGCTCAAACCCACAAACCACAAGATCATGACCTGAGCCGACGTCGGACACTTAACCTACTGAGCCACCCAGGCGCCCCTGTTATTCCTTTTTGAATGGGAATGTCTGTAACTATTGTCCTGGATCTGTCTTACAATTGTATTTGGGGGAGTCAATAGCTTGTTTGCTGGTTTCACAAATCTATGGATGGAGAGGAATTTTGCTCCAGAATGGGTACTTGATTTAGATGACGTGATTTGGTACTTTTGAACTGATAATGTTCAGAGAGATTTGGGCTTTGTTTTTGATGATGTGATTGGTTGAGAATTTGGGGCATATTGGAAAGGGGTGAGTGTATTTTGGTGTGGGATGGATGTGAATCCTTGGGGGCCAGAAGGTAGAATGTGGTAAGCAGAATAAGGATCCTTTAAAGAGGTTCACATCCTAATCTCTGGAGCCTGCTGCTGGCCTTCTATAGGGCAAAAGGGAATTTGCACCTATGATTGTTAGGATGTTTAGATGAAGAGGTAATCCTGTATTTTCTATCTGGGCTCTAAATATAATCACAAGGGTCCTTATAAGAAAGAGGCAAGAAGGTCAAAGTAGGGAGAAAGTGATAGGATAACAGAAGCAAGAATTGGGATGATGCAGTGAGGACCCAAGGAATGCCAGAGCCTCTAGAAGCTAAAAGAAGCAAGGAGCAGATCCTTCCTTGGGCTACCCAGAAGGAACCAATCCTGTTGACACCTTGATTTTAGCCCCTTAATACTCTTGATCTGCCTTGTAAGATAATATATTTGTAATACTTTAGGCCACTATGTTTGTCATAATTTCTTACAGGGGCAACTGGAATATATATGACCAGTATGGGACCATTAATATAATCTTATGTAGGAATAAGCCTAGCTCCCCTGCCTTTACATGTACAGTAAAACCTTGATTTGTGAGCATAATTCATTCTAGAAACATGCTTGTAATCCAAAGCACTCATACATCAGAGAGAATTTCAAGAACCATTGGCTCAGTTGTGATCATGTGACATTCAGGATCAAGTACTACGCTCATTGCAAGACACTGCTTGTTCATCAAGTTAAAATTTATTAGAAATGTTTGCTCATCATGCGGAACACTCCAACAATTTCCTCGCAATCCAAGGTTTTACTGAAATGCCATCTTAAGCATTAGAATTATTTTTAAAATATAGGCTATTGTTTCTAGGATATGCACTTTGTGGACATTTGACATTCTCAAATGTGAGTTGGCCTTATGTTTGAACCAACTCATTTTCCAAGAGAAGGCATCTTTACTTTAAAAATGAAAGCATCTTTATGGGGTGCCTAGTTGGCTCAGGAGGTTAAGCTTCCAACCCTTGGTTTTGGCTCAGATCATGATCTCACAGTTTGTGAATTTGAGGCCTGCATCGGGCTCTGTGCTGACAGTGTGGAGTGTGGCGCTTGCTTGGGACGGACTCTCTCTCTCTCTCTCTCTCTCTCTATCTCTCTCTCTCTCTCTCCCTCTGTCCCTCCTCCACTTGTGGTCTCTCCCTCTTTCTCCCTCCCTCTCTCTCTCTTAAAGTAAATAAATAAATAAAATGAAAGTCAGTTATAGGTCCTGAAATACAGAAATCTCTAAGCAACTGTAAACACAATTAAAAAGTTAAAGTAAAATATTATATGTGATGGAAAAAAAATTATTTTAGAAGCTCTGGGAATCACTGAAGGGACTTCTGCAACTACAATCGCCCCCTCCTCCCCCTCTGTGGTTTTTGGTTAGAAGCCAGAAAATCTACATCACAAAGGTAGAAGTAGGAGAGGAGCAAGGAGAAAAGAGGGAGAAAAGAGCTGGAGCCCAGGGAGCAAGATGCCCTGCAGCACTGTATGCTCTGATCAAAGTGGATGGAAAGAGGAAGCGAATTTTTAAAAATATATTGCTGTAATTGATATAAATGGATCCTCTTTAAAGTTTTCAGGAAAGACAGAAAAGCAATGGATACAAATTTTGGATTTCTTCTAGGTGTTGGAAGGAAGATACATGGCACATATCTGTAATGTTATTTTGGATCCTTCTTCAAGAGTTACTTTATCATCGAGGCAAGTGTTAGAAAAAGGAGAGAAATAATATCTTAACAAGTAGGGATTTGTTTCCCTCACAGAACTGGAAGCCTGGAGGCACGTGGGTGTGGGCGTGGTTCTTCAAAGGCTCAGGCTCTTCTCATCCTTAAGTACCGGTCACCTGAGTGGCTTTTACACTTAGACTTATACCCTATATTTGAATGATGGCTGCTATAGCTCTAGGCATGACCTCATTCAAAGGCAAGAGGTACTGGGGTGGCCAAGGTGAAAACCTATGTCCTCCCACATCTCTATTAAAAGGAAACAAATCATCTTTTTCAGCATCCCTCAGCACACTTTTCCTTAGATCTCATTGGCCAGAACTGGGTCACTGGTGCCCCAACACCCAGGACTTGCAGACAGGAGAATGCAAGAATCTGGCCTTGCAGATTCTGTAGTAGCATGTAGTAAAGAAAATGGGACTGGGGATGGCTTTTGGATGGCTGTCCATTGGGGTCTGCTGCAAATGTGCAGTCTCTGTTGTCTTCAAGGGGTTCCTGGCAGGTGGTCAGCAGATTTGGGAACGGAATGAGGGCTACGACTCTGTGTTGTAAGGTCTGGCCTACAGAGGAAACCCCGCAGCAGTGCTTTTCAAAACTGCTGGCCTTCCCTTCCCCAGTGGGCTTCTCAGTGCGGAGGCAAATATGTATCTTCTGGGGCATCTTGGAGAACATACTATTGGGATAGATAAGTAGGTCACCATCTGATGAATCTTTTATGTCATTTTTCCTAAATTCTTGAATTGGTTTCTCTACATAAAATCAAGGTATTTCTGGCATCTCACCTTCATGAGAAGAACTTCAGCATAGATCTTGAAAAGCAAGACTCTAGAACCAGGCTAACTGATTTGAATCTCAGCTTCACCATGTATAAGTTGCATGTGGAAAATAGTTGACGCTCCAAATGCCTCAGTTTCCTCTTCTATAAGTAGAGATGATAATACATATCTCGGGTTTAGTCTTAGGGTTAAATAACAATATATGAAAGTATTGCATTTTTATAACTTTTCTTTTTTAATGTTTTAAGTGTTTATTTATTTTTGAGAGAGAGAGAGAAAGAAAGAGAGAGAGAGAGAGAATGAGCAGGGGAGGGGCAAAGAGAGGGATCTGAAATGGACTCCACACTGACAGCACAGAGCCTGATATGGGGCTTGAACTCACAAACCATGAAATCATGACCTGAGCCAAAGTTGGATGATTAACTGACTGAGTCATCCAGGTGCCCTAGGACATGAAAGTATTTTAAATAGTGCTTGGTACCCACCAAGAGCTGCATGTGTGCCAGCTGGCATTATTATTTATGCGGGTTCCCATGAAGTCTGAATTTCAGCACCAACTGAGCAGATGATTAATATTATCCCCAAGTGCTCACATAGGCACAGTGAGCCTAGAATTCTGTTAAATGCCTCCATATCAGTAGAGTCAGCCCAATCTAAAGCTGCCTTCTTCCTGCTCTGGTCTAGAATTTTCAGAATCTCTTGCCACATGTGTTTCCCGGACTTTGGCTCTTACAAGATAGCAGAATGTCAAAACTCCATGTGATGGTTACATTTTCTTCAGGGTTTACATTTTCATTTGGTCTCTTGAGCTGTGCTAGGGACCTCATCATTGCCTTTATGGGGCCAGGGACGTCACCACATGGACGGGTGTGGAGTGCATTGTCATCTGAGTTTTCTCATGTTGCTCCATTCAGTTCTCAGGGTTCTACTCTGTTCTCATCAATGTCCCCGTTTTAGATAAGAGAGTGTTTAGGCCGTGAGTTTGTGTGATTTTGTAATTCAGCGACCCACAAGATCAGATTTTGTTTTTAGTTTTAGTTATCTTGACATCTAGTTGCTAGCAAAATTAAATTTTATTGTTATTGTTTTTTGTTTGTTTGGTTGACTGTGTTAGAAATCACAGAAAAGGGGCACCTGGGTGACTCAGTCGGTTCAGTGTCTGACTTCGGCTCAGGTCATGATCTCACAGTTTGTGGGTTCGAGCCCCACTTCGGGCTTTGTGCTGACAGCTGGCTCAGAGTCTGGAGCCTGATTCGGATTCTGTGTCTCCCTCTCTCTCTGACCCTCCCTTGCTCTTTCTGTCTCTCAAAACTAAATAAGAAACACTAAAAAAATTAAAAAAAAACTGCAAAAAAAAAAAAAAAAAAGAAAAGAAATCACAGAAAAATCCATCAAATAGATGTCCTTAGAGCTGAAAACAGGAGTTTGAGCCAAGAAATTAGGAGTAAGAGCTCATTATTCTCTTTCTTTAAGCTGTCCAACTCCATAAAAAACAAAACAACAGCAAAAAACACAACCTCGACAACCACTTTACTCCCACAGTCCTTGTATTCCTAAGCTGCTACTTGATTTCCCCAGAACTGTTTTTAAAGGGTACTTCATTTTAGGTGAGCACAGTGACTACTGAATAAAGATCGTGCTCCCCTATGCCATAATCTGCCTTCATGAAAACCCTGACAACCGGCTGGATTGTTCCTCCTCCATCTTATTCAAACTAGATAACTCATCCTTCACTTCTGTTGTCCTGAGGGTTTGTGTCTGTTGATTCTAATGCCTGTACTGGTCAGGCTAAGTAACTGCAAGCAGCAGAAACTTACTCTACTCGATGTAATGAGTAAAGGAATTTATTTAAAGGAAAGCTGGGAGTCGGGCTCAGAGGCACATGCATTTAGAAATGACTCCTCAAATCTTGTCATAGAACTGGTGAGGTGAAGACACCGCGTCAGCTTTCACCATCAATACTGCGGCGCCCGTCACTGGTACCGCTGTCAGCAGTGCCATCTCAAAAACCCGATCACCTTGGTCGTTGGAGTCTTCACCTTCCACTGGGATTACACAGCACATAAATCCCAAGCCGCTAAAGATAGTTCAGGTCCTGAGCAGAAAAAAACCACCAACAACCAAAAGATATTTGTATTTCACAGAGACCTGCTTCAAGACTGAATCACGTGCTCCCAATCTTCATAAGGTTTACATACACAATTGGCATTTGTTGCTTATAACTTTCATACAACTTGACAAGGTTAAGAAATGTGATTTGTGTTTCCTACCTTAAATATCCCCTTTAGTTTTTAGTGTACTCTTCAGAGTGATCTCTTTCTTGATCTTCATTTCTTCCTGGGATTGGGCATCAGAGTGTAATGGAAAGATTCTGAACTCTGGAGTATGGAAAACTTTGGGTTCAATCCTGCCTCTGGCCCTAATCAACAGTGCCTGTTGGTGGGGATAGTACTTAATTTTTTAAAGTCTTGGATGCTTCTTCTATAAAATGGGCATAGTAAATCTGTTCCATGAGATGTTATGAGACCAGTATAATTCATATAAGCTTAGTAGGAGATGCTGAGAAACAATGGACTTGCTTGTGTAGACAGAATTGTATTTTCTACATTTATAACTGAGCAATTATCTAAAGTATGTTACATGGGACAAATATATGGAAAGAAGGAGAGAAGACCTAGCAATACCAACAGACACTGCCGCATTGTTGTGAAGTAATTCCAAACATCTGTCTTCTTTCAACCTAACATCCATTGTTCACAGTGGAGGAAATGCTAACCACCAACCACAGTTCATCTGTAGGTATGACCTTGACCATCTGCAGCCAGGGCTTTCACTATTGAAATCGTACTGTGTCATTTTCTTCCTCTCTAAGTTTATAATGAATTCTCTCTTGAGAGGTCATGATAGAATACACAACTCCATCCTAGTAAGCATCTTTATGCCCATAAGCAGTGTCCTTTAGTAATTATTAATATAAATTATAATCTTATAAATTCTATAAGAAAAACAATTGAGATAGTATAATTTCCTTCAAAGGCATTGTAAGTACATGATTTATTCAGTTAAATAGAATATATATAATGTAAATATATTCATGTCATATAATACATATAATGTATGTACATAGGAATATTACATCCTTAAACCTTTTTTCTCTCTACATAAATACATTTTTTAAAAGGTCCTGAAATAATCACCGTATGTAATATCCTCTACAGCAGTGGGTCAGCAATGTTTAAATGACTGATGTCTCTCAGAAATCTCTAAGCAACCAGGTGGTACAGTTATTAACCACCTGCAGGAACTTGGCTTTGAAGCAAATCTACTTGATTTAGAATCTGTACCATCCATATTCAAAGCACAGAAAGTCTTAGCCACCAGATGTCACTCTTCTTCTATTTCCCTCCTAGTGCCCTAAGCACTGTGAGACCTTATTTTCTAACAAGGGACTGAGAAAAATACGTACCTCGCAAAGTTCCTGGGATTTCACCAAAAGGTCTTATTAAGAGGAATAGTCCTTACAGATTTCCTTGTGGTTCTTGAGTATCACCCAGACAGTTTCTGACAGCTGAGAATTAGGGGCTCATCCAGTCAAAAAATGTTAGAGCCTTTTACTTGAGCTTGAAGTTAAAGGTAGGACTGACCTAATGTGCCTTGAGATGAGAACTAGCTAAATAAGTGTAAGAGAGACCATGAGATATGTTCTACTAAGATCCTGGGGTCAGAATATTTCCCCGACTCCTTGGGTGGCTCTGAGAGCTCACTTACAAAATGAGAAAGTTGAGCTAAGTCATTATAGGATCTAAAAATTCCATGGCCAGTTTTCAGAGCCTCTGTTGAGGATTCTGGGCAGTAGAATGGGGTGATCTAAATTCAAGACAGAAGACCCCAAGGAGGACAGTGAAATAGAAGTGTGGAAATGCCACAGGGAAGGTTAGGGGAAGTTAAACCTGATGTAGTGACTAGTTATAGGGCCTGAAACCTGCTGGGATTATGAACCCTGTCATTTTGACCTCTAGGTGATTGACTGGGCCCCTGTCTTTCCATTCTAGATCCTACTTAATGATGTATAATGCTCAGCGACGCAAATGTATGACATTGTCTCCCCAGGGTTGGGTTGGATTTAACATGTCCTGTCAGTGAATGTTTGTGGTACCTTCTGGGCATGGGATGTGTTTTACTTCGTTTTGGATTTATAATAGTACAATGTTCGGCTAGCTCATCCAGAGTGTTCACAGAATCCAGGGAGGGCAAGAAGAAAAAGAAAGAGAAACGTGATTCATTTATTGAGCGCCTACTATATGCCAAGTATACCTAAGTATCTTTCACATATTTTACTTCATCTTCAAAATAGACTCCGGGGCAGTATCATGCTCATAGATAAAGAGGCTGAATTCAAATGACTAAGTGACTTGTCCAAGGTAAAAACAAAACAAAACAAAACAAAACAACAACCCATGTGGTAGGCTCATAAGGCTACCTATAACCCAGTCTGCAAAGGACACTGAGACTCAGGGCATTTATTAACATTGCACACACCTGTAAATGGGTGAGCCCCCAGTCTTCCCTCACTGGGCTTCACTGCCAGAACGCCTCTAGTGCTTAAAAAGCCCCTGGACTGCACCACTCTGGAGGATGCTTCGTCATATGAGCATTTGTACACTATCCCCGACCTTGCTAGAATATTATTTATGGCCACGATTAACCTGCCTCTTTCGCTCCTCTCTCCCTTTGGCCTGCGGAATTGAAAGGTTGCTAGAAGTCGTCTCCCACAGAGTTGAGAATTTGCAGACGGCCCCTGAAAAGCTGGGGCGTTTCGAATTGGCTGAGCTCTCGGCCTGGGAGGGCGGGGAGTTTGCCCCACGTCCCCGACCAGAATCCCTGCCTTCGGGAGCCGAGAGCCCAGAAGCGGGGAGAAGTTGGAGAGGTTAGGTAGGGGGGTGTTGGAAGAAATTGAGGACAGACCCTCCCCAGGCCTGGTAGGCTAAGCACCGAGGAGCGTCTCTACCGCGTCCGGGCTGTGTGTGGACGCGCCGCGCGCGGCCCCGCCAGGGCTGGGAGTTTGTAGACTGTCCCTGCCGCGGCCCGCTCGGCGGCGGCCCTGCGGCTCCCGCGGCAGC
>NC_043702.1:91812214-91934341 GCF_006229205.1 Suricata suricatta | reverse complement strand
CTGTCCCTGCCGCGGCCCGCTCGGCGGCGGCCCTGCGGCTCCCGCGGCAGCAGCGGCGGCCCCGGGCGCGATCCAGCCCAGGTAGTCGCGCCGCTAGCTCGGGGCGCTGCGACCCCGTGCCCCTCCGTGTCGTGGGCCCCGCGGGGACAGCGGCTGGTGGGCGCTCCCTGCTGCTACCGCTGCTGCTCAACAAGGAGGTAAGAGCCACTGGGTCCGGGAGATCGCGTCGGGCTCGCCATCCCTGCGGGGAGATGCACGCAGAGGGGACCACGGAGGGCGCGGGGAGTTAAGCGCGGGCGGCTAGAGCCTGCACTGAGGGCGGCGCGGCCGGGGGCTTCCGCCTGCCGCCTGCGTGGGTGCCCTGGCTGCAGCCGCTCTGCGGGACCTGGGGCGTGCAGCGGGGGACGCGCCTTGAGGCGCCCACCTGCCCGGGGCAGACCTCCTTAGGGGAGACAGCAGGCCCCCAAGGCCCTTGGGGGAAAAGGACTGACCAGAGGAGGCTTTGGTGGCGCGAACTGGAGGCGAGCTGCCGGGGATGGCAGTTGGGCGCTCGGACCGCGGAGGAGGCTGGTGGGGTCGCGCCGCGGGTGTGGGTTGGGCTGGGGTCCCCAGGACCCGGGCGCGCAGGGCGGACTCCGCCACCGGCCAGTGGGGAGGAAGAAGGGAGGTTGGCACCAGGCCCAGAAGAGGAGGGATGCGGCGGCCGGACGCTCCGGGCTGGGGGACCAGGGGAGCCCGAGGGAACCCCCACCCTTTGGGGCCGGCCGCGGGCCGGCGATCCCACCCGCGCGCTCCGCGAGGCTGCCCGGCCGGAGAGGCTGCGGGGAGCGCGGAGCCCACACCCGCTCACACACTCCCCGAGAGCATGCTCAGTGCGGCCCTGGGAACTTCCTGCCGAGTAGCTAGCCGCCCCGGCCCCCTCCGGGCCCCCTCCGGTCGGCCAAGTGCTAAGTTGGGGGAGACCGAGCGCGTGGGTGGGGGGCGCGGCGCCCGCCTGTAGCCCTTTGGTGCCCCTGGCCCCTGCCTAGCCTTTGCTTAGCTCCCGACGCTACTCGCGCCGACCGCCCCCGCGGCTGGGAACGGGGGTGTGGATGTCATCCCTCTCTCCCCGAGCCCAGGTCCGAGGCTGGGAGGCCACAGGCCTGGTGGCGCGGTCGCTAGCCTGGTGGACCCGCTCTTTATGCACTCGCCGAGCGCGCGGACCCCGCGCGGGAGCAGACTGGGTGGAAGGGGGTGTGTGAGCCGGGGACGCTCGCGCACACACTTGCTGTCACACACAAAGCCGTGGTTTCGTAGCTACAGCGCGGAAGAGGGAAGAGGTGGCGCTTGCATTGTCCAGCCGCGTTCAGAGCGCCAGCGGGCTGCTCTGCGGGAACCTGGCGATGCTTAAGGGTTTTGGATGTCGGGGTCGAGGTCTAGGTCCTGGTTCTGACCGCCTAGCCAGGCGCAAAGGGGGGGGGCACAGTTGTTAGTACCCGGCTGTGGCCGCCTGGTTAGGGAAGGTTGGGCATTTATGGAGCTGTGAAGTTGGGGAGGGGAAGGCTGAGGTTTGTACGGGGTTCGGTGGGACAGCGCGGTGCACCTGGAAACACGCTCAGATCGAGTATTAGCAGCAGGATCTCATTCTCAAGAGAGGCAAGTGGGAAGCTGCTGTCCCTGCCTGTGTTCATTCTCGGGACCTGAGCGACTTGGTTGGATTTTACCCCGAGAGCACCCCCTCCCCACCCACCACCATATTGGCTACTGTCTGACCCAAATCGTGATCCTTGACGCAGGATCAGACCTGCCTTGTTTTTGTTTCAAGAAATCCAAAAGCAGTTTTTTACGATGGGCAAGTCCATCACAGATCTGTCTTAATAAATGAATTTTCACCACCACCACTTCCTTCTTTCCTACAAATTCTCTTTGCTGTTTTTGTTCAAGGCTGAGATAAGCATCCTTAACTTTGTTTGGCACCTTTAGGATGAGAGTGAATTTACATTTTCTAGAGACCTTTTTAATTTTCTCCAGTTACCAACTCGATGTAGGCAGAGTGAAGTGGAGAGGTCCTAAAGAACGTGGTGATAGAGAAGGGCCAAGAGGGTGACCTTTCTGCCCCTTTTATGGACAGAGGAGAAGGGAGCGCCTCTGCTGTGGCACAGCCGGGTGCCAGGACTTATGGTTTAGGCTTTTCCTTTGGTTTCCACCTTTGTTCCAGCTTGCCTGGGTTTGGGACACTTGTGACTGGAGTCACTAGGAGAAAGGAGTCTGCAGTGGCTCTCCAGGGTTTGTGCCTACAGGAGCAGCTGGCGGCTGGTGTTATGGCAAGCTGAGATGGCACGAGACTGAGGACTCTGCCCAGATCTGCCGGCAGCATCTGGGCGCCCCAGCCATGCTGCAGAGCCGCTCAGGGGCTTCCTGACCCCAGCAGGGTGCATTTCAAGCGCTTTGTGTTCTGAGTGTGAATGTGGCACACATGTGTATTTACACATATGTATGTATGTGTGCGTGTTTGTAAAGAAGTATGTGCCTATCCAGTGTTCTTCAGTAGCATCTGGGAGCTGGAAGGGACCTCACCTCAGGAGAGCACAGGAATTCAAATTTTCTTTCTTCCCATTCAGGTTCTCAGTTTAAAAATAAGCCAACCTTCTGCCCAGCTGGTCCGCAGAAGCATTGAAATGTGAGTCCCCCTGTGACTCTGGCCCAGGGGGAGGCCTTGGCTCCTCCCCTGAGAAGTGTGGCTCCTCAGGGTCCTTTGTAGGCGTCCCTCACTTAACACCACCTTTCCAAATCCTCCATGTGGCTTGGGATCTAAGTCACTTCAGAGTCACCCTCAGATAGATTCTGGCAGGGGACAAATCAGTGCACACCCTGCAGAGATGTCCAGAAAACTGCACAGAGCGGTTGGCATAAGACTTGGGAAGTTCATGTCCTTTCTCATGCTTGTGGTCATCTAGGTAGGTAGTTGCTCCTGCCCCTTCCCAACAGGTGTAAAAAGTAGTGGGGACTCATTTTACTCCCCCGCTCTTGTGTCTCTTGGCCTTCTGGGTCGAGAAAGGTAGGGTGGGGGGTGGCCTTCTTTGTTGATTCTATTATACTAAATGTCAGGGAAGCATATACTGCCAGGAGCCTCGTCCTGGGGAGTTTGTTGTGGTCAGTGTCAAAGTTTGAGAAAGGCGCCTTGTGTCAGGTGAACTGTTCACTGATAGTTTTGGCTGAAGAAAGATGTATGTGTTCCAGAATCCAGGTACTGTAAAAAAAAAAAAAAAAAAAGGAAATAAGTTTATGTTCGGGGGAGGATGCCATGTGGATGACGGTTGAGAGATTTGGGTCCCCAATAAATCTGGTACTTGTCAGTGCAAGTGTTACTAGGCCACCTTTAAAGTTCTCAAGTACTTTGAAGTATTGAGTCACTCCTAATCAGAAGATGGTGGTACTTTTTAATTTGTTTGAAATTGAGTAAAGATCTTCCCAAGGCTTGTTAAAGTTCCTTTTTTTCTTTTTTAGTGTTTTAAATTTATTTTTGAGAGAGAGAGAGAGAGAGAGACAGAGAGACAGAGAGACAGAGAGACAGAGCATGAGTGGGGGTAGGGCAGAGAGACAAGGGAGACACAGAATCCAAAGCAGGCTCCAGGCCCTGAGATGTCAGCACAAAACCCAACACGGGACTTGAACTCAGGAACTATGAGATCATGACCTGAGCCAAAGTCGCACGCTTAATCGACTGAGCCACCCAGGCACCTCTTGAAGTTTCTAATCTAAGGATTGTCCCTATGTTATCTTGCATCTTGTGTCAACAGCGAAAGTCTGAGCAGGTCGTGACCTCTCTGCCAGCTGTAGGTGTGTTTGTTGAGTGTTCATCCGGCAGCCGCCATGAGCTGTGCCCTGTACCCGTGCTGAGTATAAAGACGTCCTTCTTCAAAATTCCCTTCTCGCTTTTAATTTATCTGACCTTCTCTTTCAGTGTGTTAATGCAAACTAATAGCTCTTGGAAGGTCGCCAAGTTGGGTCCCAGGAGCCTTAGTACTTTTTAACCATGTTTTCTCTGCTGGAAGCGAGGGGACTTGAGCTGTGTTTGCCCACTTGGGCTGTATTATTTATTTATTTGTTCTTTCACTGCTTAAATTCATGTTTCCTTGACTTTGTCGCATCTGGAAAGCTGTATGTGTACAGGAGAGAGGTTGAAAAACTACTTTATTTCTTCAAAATCCCAGAACTCTCTTGTCTGAACACGTAGCTTTCTGGGAAGAGAACGGGAGCCTTTCTGTCAAGGCTGTTTGTCCGGCCTGAAAAATGTGGACAGGCCATGGTGATAAGCTTTCGTGGTTGGGTTAGGTGGGGTTTTCCCTGTAAATCGCCCCCGCCCTCCAACTGCTTGGGTTAAAACCCTCTGGACCTTGGCCCTGGCTGGGGTAGTTACAGAGGATGGCTAGCAGTATTTCTCCACCCTGTTGGCAATACATTTAGGAGTCTAAGTACTTTATTACTTGTAAGAGTTAAATGCTGGTGTTTGCATTTGATTCACTTTTTACCCCTCGAATAGAATAACAGCCTCACTTTTGCATCCCTCTGTGGTTTTTGTGGCTGGCCCCGGAGGGAATGTGTGCCACCCACCCACTCCTGTCTAAGCCGCACTCCTTAGTGGTGTCATTCTGAGCACAGACGGCCTCTAAGCCCTGCCATGCTGGTAAGATGCTTTTCATAAGGGTCCTACACAGGGCATTCTTCCACTGTAATAGCTTTGGATCTCTTTCGTGTCTCAGTCCACGCATGGGAGTGTGTTGTGTTGGTGATCATCACAGATAGGCTGTGTCTTCATGGAGAAATGTCAAGAAGAGGTGGCCAAGAAAATAGAGATGGGATGAAAAAAATTACCTTATGTAATTGACATGGTTGCAAACGTTTCTTTTTTATTTCCTTCACTCTTCCTGCAGCAGTAAGGTGGGTACTGTTGTTATTCTCATCTTCTATATTGGGTGACTGAGGCCTTTGCAAGGTTGCAAAACCTGCTCGAGGTCACGTATAGCTAGCAAGTGGCTGGGCCAGGATTCAAACCTGGGTGGTCTAGGTCCAGAGTCCATATTAGCTGCACTGTGCGTAGTTAAGGCTAGCAAACTCACGCTGTTCCAGCCAGCACTGTCTTTCCAACTAAGAGGAGCCTTAGACACTCAGAGGTTGGAAAGCAGCCCAGGAAGATCCCTCCTGATTCCTTCTCTTTCTAGCTGAGGGTGTAGAGGTGCGGAGGGAGAACGTCTCATCAGCTGGTGGGCAGTAGTGACAAAGTGTCACAATGGGTTTCACTTCTGACCCTGGGTGCCACCGGAACAGTTGATAACAACCGGTAACAGATGTGTACCTGCTTTGTCTTTAGGAATGATTCAGGAAGCAAATATGACGGTCACTTGACACCTGCATCTCCTACTCCTAGAACCCCCTGCGCTTGTGAGACCACATCCAGCTTCACCGTGGAATCTGGTGGGGAGCAGGTGGTGTGTCCACATCTTTTCACCATCCCCATGCGGGAGAATCTGAGCAACTTACGTTATGCCTTTAAGTGAGGTATTCCCTTCTAGGTGTTAAGTTTGATATCTTAAGAATACAGCCTGGAATGGATTTTACATTTCACTCTTAAATTCTCTCTCTCCTTTTCTGTGTGTGTGTGTGTGTGTGTGTGTGTGTCTTTCTGTTTCTGTCTCTGTCTCTCTGTCTGTGTGTGTCTCAGGGCTCCTGGCCCCACTCAGCACTGATTTCCATTCTATAAGAGCATGGGGTAAGCAAGGGGTGAGCTGGCAGAGGCCTCAAGGGCTTCTAATAAAGGGTCCATGAGGCCATTCCCACAGTGTCTGTGGAATCCTGGAAGGATTGCTGAGGCCCTGAAACATCTTCCTCAGACCATTGGAATCACCATACTTGGTAGAATCTTCCAGTTGGACGCAACAGCAAGCACCATTTCCTTTCATTGTATTCCTTGCATGTGACCAGCATTGCCTCGGGCATACCAGGGCTCCTGCCTGTTCCAGATTCTGATTTTCTGGTTAATAAATAGTCCCCAGCTGCTCAAGGAGTTTAAAGTCTAGGCCTGGTCAGGGCCCACACAGAAGAGTTCAGTTCAGTTAGGAGGCAGTATGCAAATGAAGGACACATTGATTCAAAGCCCATGTGACCAGTTCTTCCGTGGAGAAGTAAGAAGGGATTGAATGAACTCCAAAGTTCTGTTCAGTCCTAACGTTGTATAATCCTATACATATGGCAAAGGAGGTGTGGAATAAAGAAAGAAAATTCCCTTACCGATAAAAAAAGATTGACGAAAACTCAAGATGTTTTTGCTTTTGCTGTCTGACTCCCTGGCGTGGACAGTTGAAATGCTTACCTAGGAAGAACGAACCCTCTATTATCACTGTTCTTTGGGGAGGTTTGTTTTTGTATATTTAGAAATAAAGAGCTTCAGTCCTTGCTTCTCAGCCTAGAAATAACCTAGTTCCCCTAGTGAAGCTGTTTTTTCCTTTGGGAAGTTGAGATTCAAAGAGCAGAAGATGACCAGGCTCCCGGAGTTCTGTGGTTGCTTGGCACAGTGACCTGGGGGAGCCGGCCCCAAGTCTGCGTCCTTCCCTTCATTACGGCCTCCCCGCGAGACAACTATGGTAAAAGAACAGGGAGTTTGATATCAATCTCCTTGTAGCTCCCCTTCTTTTTTTTTCCCCCAAACCATCTGTTATTTTCATTTCCGATTTTTTATTTACTAGTACTCATGCCAGGCAGTTTTCCACATGGCCGACTCTTTCTCTTCTGCATCTTGTTTAGGAGAGTTCCATCTCGGCCTCGTGCGAAGTAGCATCTTTCTGTGTGCCTTGGGTACATTTCTTGGTATGTCTTTTGTATTTCTCACCCCCTCTCTTGTAATTTTTGAGAGCCACCAGGGTAAGGAGCAGAACTAAGTGGGGATGTGGAGGGGAAGGGCCTCCAAAGGGGACATTATGTGAGTGGTCTTTCACTAGCCATTATTTACGACATACAGATGTCAGTCTCTTAGGTGAATGTTACCATTTTTCTTCTATAGTTTCACCACTCATTTTTTTTTTTCTTATTTGCTCTTCTGAGGTCCAATAAGCTTCAGAAAGAGAAAGTTTTTTCCTAGGTTGGCTAAAAAAACCCAATGCATCTAGCCCCCAGGACTTCTCAGAAGGGAGTATCGAGCTTTAGAAAGCACCTTCCCACAGGGCCTGTGCCCATAGCGGGTCCCATAATCAGCTGGGCAGCCTGGCAGCCTGGGTAAGCTCCCACTGCGACAGGTGGGTCTCCGCAGTTAGCTGGCTGTCTCCACACAGGTCACTTCAACGTTCTGTGACTCTGGGTCCTCATGTGTCAGACGAGGCCTCTCTTAGCTTCTCCTATGTCTGTGGATGTAGCATGCCTTCTTGGCTGGGCTCAGCCTGCTTATCTAACTCTTCTTTCCTTAATCTGTCCTTAATATTCTAAGTGTTTTCCTAGTTTTGAGGGCCTGTTTCATTGTGCTTGTTTACAGTTCTGTTGTTTAAATCAATCTGTGGACTTTTTGTGGACACTTTTCCCTCCCTTATTGAGAGCACAATTCTTGGGCTCGTGACACCCAACAAACTGGTACTCCTTGTGAAATTGTGTGTGTGTGTGTGTGTGTGTGTGTGTGTGTGTGTTTATGTCCATACACTGCTAGCGCTTTTTGCCTCACAGTTCTATTATCTACAAAAAGGTGTAGGAGTAGTCAGATTGGAGCTGCAGATCTGGAGTAGCCCTCAGTTAAAAGAAGTCTCCCTAAGGTTGGTGGGAAGGATTTTGTTAATACTGTCTTTCAGAGCTGCAGTTAGGCCGTCTTTGGAGATTATTTGGATGATTTTATTGCACTCTCCTATAGATGCCAATAAAGTGTTTTCCATGATAATGAGTTGTTTATTTTATCATAGTGCCTTTTCTCTAATTGCCCCTATAACCAGAATCAGCTTTTCATTTTTGATGCTGTGCCTGGTTAGAGTTCTCGGAGTTCCGGTGTCTTCCTCCTACTCCAGCGGCCTCGAGAGAGACTTTCCTGTTTCCTTATTGTCAGGCTTTCGTATAAAGATGATAGGATTACTCAGTCCTTCTGTACACAACCACAAATATAGTGGCTTTAATGCCACATAGATTTATTGTTTTATAACTCTGTAGGCCAGAGAGGCAACACAGGCCCCTTTAGCTAAGATCAAGTGTCTACTCCTTCTGGAAACTCCAGGGAAGAATCCGCCTCCTTGCCTCTGTCAGCTTCTAGAGGCCGCCCATGTTGATAGGCCTGTGCCCCCTTCCTCCAACCTCAGAACCAGTGAGGCCGAGCTGAGTTCTTGTCATCAGCCTGGCTCGCTGCCCACAGCTGGGAAGGGTTCTCTGCTATTAAGGATCTGTGTGATTAGATTGGGCCCACCCGGATAATCCCAGATAATCTCATCTCAAGGTCCTTAATGTAATCCTGTGTGTCCTGTAAGGTAGTCTGTTCACAGGTTCCAGGGATTAGGACGTGAACGTGAACATCTCTGGGGCCATTTTTCTGCTTCCCGCAGTGCTGGAAACTCTTTGTAAAGAATTTTTTTTTTTTTTTTTTACTCTTTATGTAGAACTCCTCCTTTCTACGGAGGAGCTTTGCTGTCATAGGACATTTAGGCAAATTCTCCTCATCTTTTTGAATATATTAAAATCAACTGTTTGCAAAACACCGTATTTGGGATTTGAGCCCTGCTCTGGTTGGACATTGAGCTGTAACATGTATGTGTCCAGCCTTGTGTAATTATCCCCAGTCCAGTTACTGCAGCGAGGACACTGAGGCGCAGAGGAAGCTTGCCCAGGGTCCCAAAGCCAGTGTGGTGGACCCAGAAAGCAAAAGGGGATCTCACTGATGGTGAAGCTTGTGTTCTTTTCACTCTGCCCTTCTGCCTCAGAAGTGATAATGGAAAAACAAAATGAGAAATGGTAATAGGGAAATGTAAAATAATGTCATATTTCTCTGCTTCTGACAACGTGGTAACAGACTATAAATATTGCGTGTGGGAGATTAATTGCACTAATGGCCCCAGTTAATGGCCTGCCTGTATCTACACTTTTTGCCTTGTAACTCTGTAGTCCCCTTTTCTTTCCTCCCCCACTACTGGGATTGGCCATGTGATGCTTTGGCTAGTGGGATGTTAGCAAATATCCTGTAAAGGAGCCTGTAAAAGAGCCTGCATGTTTCTGATTGCCTTTTACACAGCTGGGCTTGCTGTCTTACATCTCTGCCACCACATTGCCTACATGCCCAGGCTAGCCTAATGGAGAGTCCTGAGAGACACATGGGGATGAGCCAAGCTGTGTTGGATGAGGCCATCCTAGACCAGCCAGCCTCCAGCTGAACGGTTCAGTGCTTAGAGTTTCCTGAGCACGCCTTGGCAAGAGCAGTTGAATCTGTCCTAGATCACCAGAACCACGCAGCTGACCTGTAGAGCTGTACAAATAATCAATGATTGTTGTTTCAAGCCACTGAGTTGCGGGGAGCTTTGTTACACAGCAACTGCTAACTGTTGCACCCCTCATCTTAGATGTTTGAATAGCATAAGAAGTATTTTTAATGTCCATTTGAAGATCATTTTGGACTACTCATAATTAATTAATATTTTTATTTTTTATTATTTTTAATGTTTATGTTTGACACACCCAAACACACAGACACACACACAGACACACAGACACACACACACACACACACACACACACACACAGAGACACACACACACACACACAGAGCCAGTGGGGGAGGGGCAGAGGGAAAGGGAGACACAGAATTTGAAGCAGGCTCCAGGATCTGAGCTGTCAGGAACTTGCCCATTGTATCTACCCTTTCTCTTCTTTCTTTCCTCCTTCACTCCCTCCCTCTTCCTCTACTTCTATTTCACTCTCTTTCAGTCTCTTTCTTTCTCTTTTTTAAAAACCTGAACGTCCTTTAAATTCTTAGCAGTTTGAGTCCGAGACAGACTTGCTTTTCCTCTTCACAGTATTTGCTGTTTCTAGTACGGTGGCTTTGACTCCAACCTACAGTAAGAAATATGTATTAACTCTTAATTCACATATACATGTATATAACAGTAAGAAGAGTTTCAAGAAATAGTACCTACCTCTCTGCCTGTGGTGTCCTTAGATGTTTTGTATTCCAGGGGGGCCTGGTCTCTTGATTTCGGCTCAGGGTATGATATCACAATTTATGGGTTTGAGCCCCGTATCTGGCCGTGCACTCGCTTGATAGCACAGAGCCTGCTTGGGATTCTCTCTTCCCCTCTCTCTCTGCCCCTCCTACAATCTCTCCATCTCTCAAAATAAATGAATAAACTTAAAAAAAATGGTTTCTATGCTATTATATTCATTTACTTAAAAAATGCTGGTCAGGTGTCAACACTATGGCCTGCTGCTTATTTTGTAAGTAAAGTTCTATAAGAACCCAGCTCCTCCTATTTGTTCATGTATTTTTTGTGGCCGCCTTCAAGCTCCAGTGGCAAAGTTGAGGAATTGTGACAGAGATCATCTGGCCTGCAAAGCCTAAAGTATTTACTACCTGGCTCTTGAGGAAAACGTTTTATGACCCTTGCACTGAATTGATTTCGTAACTCATCAGTTAGTTGCAAACCTCCATTTAGAAGACACTGTTCAGGTGATCTTTAGCTCTCCTGATATTCCTCTGCAAGTTACACTAAACAAATCTGGCACATGTGAAAACTACCCTTTTTCCTGGGTCGGACTGACTCTCTCTTCTAGTAATGTAGATTCAACATTTAAGATTTTGTGATTTAATATTATATTCAGCTGGGTTATATAGGAAACTTTTTAAGCATTTCTAAAATGTTTCATTTTAAGTAATGTTATTCACCCCCCCTTTTCTAATTTAAATGAGGCTTTCTTGTGGAAACTAGCTCGAATTAAAATGGGCACAAATTCCATTCAAGTGTTAGTTATTTATTCATTAGATTGCAGCAGAGCTTCTTTTTTTGTAGTATAATGGAGTCCATTAGGGGAAGAGGTAGAGCAACAATGATCTTGGCTTCTTTCACCACACCTTTCTGGCAACTGGTCCTTACTGGCGCATTTCTGAATTAGGGTGCTCTTATTCCTGAGCATAATACAATTAAAACACATTAAATCATGGACTTTTGGTGTTGGAAACACTTTGGGAAAAAAAAGTGTCTTTTTTTCATTCAGACCCCATTGGGCCCTTTAAGGTCAAATTTTTCTCACACTTCAATTTTCCAGCTCTGTCAAGGAAGGACAACAAGGTTATTTATGTTGTAGGGCTAATGCGATTGATGAGCAGGTGCTGAGGAAGAAAAGGTTTCAGAATGATCTGGATATATCTTTCTAGAATCCGAAATGCCAAGTGAAGAATGGTCGCTGTCTCACTTATTTATTGGCAGAAAGAAAGAAATCAAAACAAATGAGCTTCAACTATAGCATGGGGGGTTTACCTAAAATCTGAGAAATGTCTGCCAAATGAGGTACTTCTTTGACATTAGAATAGATTCTCCTGAGTATTTAAAAATTTTTTTTCTTTAATGTTTACTTTTGAGAGAAACACAAAAAGAGCACGGGTTGGGGGTAGGGGGGTGGTAGAAGGAGACACAGAATCTGAGAGGCAGGCTCCAGGCTCTGAACTGTCAGCTGTCAGCACAGAGCCCAACGTGGGGCTCAAACTCATGAACTGTGAGATCATGACCTGAGTTGAAGTCAGATGCTTAACTGACTCTTCTCCTGATTATTTTTGATCTTAGCTGCCTCCCTTAGTTCAGATGGGTTGTTCGAAGGGTGTTATTAGTAAGGACCTTCTGGCAACAGAAACCTGATGGAGCTCGCTTCAACAAAAGTGAAGACCCATTAGGGCTCCAGGAGCAGAGGGCCACAGTCCATCCCCCTGGCTCTTAATTCTCCGCCTGCCTTGTGGGCTGTTTTATTATTATTATTTTTTTGTCCCAAGGACAGGACTCTTGGTAACAGCATTAGCTACTGGGGAAGCCACCCAGCAGGACTAATCTTTCTCTTGTAACACAAAGTCCAGTTTCCTGGGCAGTATCTCGTCAGTGGCGCAGCTTGACATCACCCCGAAGCGGCCAGAACTAGAAATTGCATTGTGGATTTGGGCTGGCTCCTGGGAGTCTTTTGGGGGCTTTTTAGAAATGTGGAGGGGGGGCAGTTTTGGTTGTTAAGGATTGAGGAGTGCTACTAGCATTCATCAGTGGGGACCCCGAATGCTGACTGTCTCTGATGGGGAGGACAGTTTTGTACTCCAAAATATGTCCCATGTCTCACTCTGAGATGGTCGTGGACATTGAAATCTGTTTACCAGAGGAGTAGCGAATGAAAGCAGGTTATCCCATGAGTTTCATAGGAACTACTGTAGGCCACTCTGTCAGAAACCTATCTTACCAGAAAACAAAGCACATTTTGTATGTTATACTTAGCATGGGCTTTCTCAGCTGAAGAAGGATTGTGCTTTGTTTTGTTGGGAAATTTACCAAGAGGTGTTTTCCATTTTGGAAAAACACACCACCCGTGGCATCACCATGTCACCGTGGCAGTCCACAGTCGTAGCTGATTTTACATTAACACACAAGCATCTAATGACCCCATTTTGCCTTCTAGATTTGTCTTGCCCAACTAATTGTGTATGGCAATACACGTTAGGTTTGTTATCAGTTATTTTCCTTTTATTTTCATTTATGTACCTTTTAGGCAACAAGTATATATGTTTGAAATTGTGTTTAGGAGGGTTATCTAAGAATTAGATTTCAGATAGTAAAGGGATATTAGAAGTTGGCTGTAAGCTGCAGACTTGAGTGCTGGTAGCGTTTCGAACACAGCACTAGGAGAAGTGATTGGTAAAGTAATTTTTTCCTCTAGCCTAAATATTCAACTGAATTAAATACTCCTAACACTAACCATTTATAAAAAAAAATTGTGTCTCCTGCATTTTGTGCAGCCAGAAGGAATAGAGATGTTGGCCCCATACCGCTCCTTTCGGTGGATGGTGGCCTCTCCATGGTGCAGCCCCCCCCACTGCCCCGCTGGGCCTGGACTCCCTCGCGGGTTCCCTCCTCATCCTCCCCTGTGGAAGAGCCAGAGGAGTAGCGAATGAGAGCAGGTTATCCCATGAGTTTCATAGGAACTACTGTAGGCCACTCCGTCAGGTTTCCAGCTCAAACTGAGAACTTGCATAGGAGACGACTTACACCTTGATTTTCACTAACCTCTAACCAGAAACCTAATTAGCTTTTGAATATTGGCTGTAAATCACAGTAATATTGGTATTGTCTGTGACTTTGTCACTGGCAGAAATCCAGTATTTTCATATCACATTATTGATATAGATGTCTGATAGACATCTGAAAATATCAACTCATTATGACTTTAAAACTATGGTTCTTATACCTGCTGCTAGATAGGGTTATTTAATGCATTCATAAAGGAGCATATGTGTTATTATATCACAATTGAGAAAAATATTTTGGTAAATGTATTTAAATATAATTGGCTTCCTCTGTAATCCTGTGTATTTCATTTCATGCATTTAAAAAATCCCGAGAAGGGGTCTGGAGACTTGCCCAGTCTACCAAGGGGATTGGTGGCGCAGAAATCCCAGTGTAGAGTGGTAGAATGCTCTGGATGGGGCCATCGCTATCCCATCTCTTCTGTTTCTTGGGAGTTGCCCTCCTCCTAACGTGGCTTTTCCCCAAGACTGCCAGGCCTGGGTGTGGAAGGGATGTGGGTTTATCTCCAATTGGCTTATTTTCTTCTTAGACCCTATCTGGTCAGACGACCGAGCTTGATTCACCCTTGGCTCATTCATTTATCAGACATGAGGAGGCAAGTTTGTCAGAACATTCCTCTGGCAAGGCTGTATTGATCAGTACAAGGTACGTGATGCATTTAAAGCCAGAACATACTGGTTATCTGAATCCTAAACAGAAGTGTGATTTCTGGTTCAGTTTTTCAAGTAGAGAGAAACCACAGACATTCCGCAAGAAAATTCCCTATATACATACCAACTTCTGTCTTCCTCTTTGTCTGCTTCAGAGTTATGTAATCACGACACAGCTCTAAGAGACACCCCTTGCCTAAGAAATATGTTGCACAAATGACTTTCAGGGGTGTTCTGTTACCATATGGCTTGTGGGGGAGGGGCATTTCCTAGAAGTTAGGGTTTGGGGTCGATGTAGAAACTCCATGGCCCTCTCATTGCTCCCACCTGGTGAGTCCAGCCATAGAGGGTGCTGTGCCACAGCCGGAACAGGGTTTCTGGGAGTGGCCTCAACATTTTTCTGTTTCTGGAAACTTCTACATAGGAAATGACTTTGCCATGGAAGAGCCTACTGCACTGTTCTTTGCTGTCCTCCAGACACGGAGTCATTGTGCTGCCATGTGCATCTTTTTCCTCTCACAGTATCTAAGTCTATATTTAGAGCATGAAAATGCTGAACATTTCCTTTCTGATGTTTTAGAAGTTGAGCATGGGGAGGGATCTTCATGCATGCGACATTAATATCCTGGACGAGTGTATTACATAGTAGTGGGAATAACATTTTTTATTCTTTGTTTCAAAAAATAGGCTGAAGATTAGAACTGAGTAGTTTCAAATTCTTAACCTTCTTCTTTCCTGTGGGTTTAGTTACTGCTCAGCTTTCTCACTGAGTAAAAGCCACTGCCTTATGGAAGTAGGAGCAGCCCCATCAACTGATCGTGTTACTTCAGTCGGGTCAGATTGAAGAGAACATATATGCGTGTAACAAGCTTACTGGTGAAGTGACAGCACCTCCCTCCCTCTCTGTCTCTTTGTAAAAGGGACCAGTAAAATTCTATTGATCCTGAGCTACTGACTGTCATAGATTTGATATGCAAGATTGGGGATACCACTTGGCCTAATGGTTTTTAAATTTTTGATAAGTATTTTTATACAAAGCCCGTGTATTATTTTTTATTTTAATTTAATATACTTAACATATAGTGTTCTGTTAGCTTCAGGTATGTAATATGGTGATCAGTAGTTCCACATCTTACTCAGTGCTCAGCATGACGTGTGTGTTCTTATTACTTATGCGGATTACACCCATCCCCCACCCACCTCCCCTCTGGTAACCATCAGTTCGTTCTCTGTAGTTAAGATTCTGTCTTTTGGTTTGTCTCTTGTTTGGTTTGTTTCTTAAATTCCACATATGAATGAATTAAATATGTTATTTGTCTTTGACTTACTTCGCTTGGCATATACCCTCTAAATCCATCATTTGGCCTGTTTTTTTTTTACTTTATATTATCTTTTAATGTTTATTTTTGAGAGAGAGAGAGAGTGAGCGAGCATGAGCAGGGGAGGGGCAGAGAGAGAGAGGGAGACACAGAATCTCAGGTGGGCTCCAGGCTCCAAGCCGACAGCAGAGAGCCTGACGCGGGGCTCGAACCTGTGAACTGTGAGATCATGCCCTGAGCTGACGTTAGATGCTTAACCGACTGAGCCACCCAGGCGCCCGCTGGCCTGATTTTTAAAGTAGGTACATCAGATCCTTTTGTCAAAGAAACTGCCCTGTCATTGGATACATAAGGCCAGGGTTCTTTTGGGGAAAAGTTTGGGAAAGCAGGAAATTCACCAACTTCATTGGCTGAGGGGAGGTGATTTTTTTTGCTTCTTTTGAAGGCTCTCTTCCCTCTCCCCTTTATTTTGAGCCCCATTCACCTGGTCTGGTGTAGGATGAATTTTGATCTTAATCTTGTCTCTGTGGAAAGAGTAAAAACTGCACAGAAGATCAGGAGGACAGGAGCTTAAATTTCCGTGAGTGATTCTTCTCCTGGTCAGGTGGATGGCTGTCACCTGTGCAGCAGCTGGATTCAGCTAGATCCCGTTACCGTTTCATAGACCTTATCACGATGAAAAGTGGAAAATCCACGTGCCGTCTTCAAACACTCAGTCAGAAGGCGAGGATGCCTCTGAAAGTGGACCTCTTGAGCTGGTGTTCAGGGGGAATCCCGGGCACACCTGGGAGCCAGGCCTGGGGCGCCTTGTCTGATTCCATGCTGATGACGGCCCCGTAAATTAGACTTCCGTGTTTTCATTGAGCAAATGTGAAACCGAGGTTTGGAGAGAAGTTAAGTGTCTCGTCTGCAGTGACTCACGTGGTCGTCAGATGCCCGTATAATTTTATCATCCAAATCTGAACACTTTTGAGAGTAAAAGGGGATGCCAGTAAGGAGTATGCTGGGATTCTAGGCATTCATGGTAGTTATGGCCCCCTTGCTAATAAAGTGCACATGGGGAGCTTAATTCAGGGCTCTGGTTCCGAGGCCTGGCTATTCTCCGTGAGATGTTTAGATCAGGTTGCCTCATCTACAGATGAAGAGCCTTCTGAGGAGGACTTCTACGCCAGGTGTAGAGCCAAAGAGAAATGCCTCTGAGGCTGGGTACATGTTTCCTTTGGCGTGGGAAATGTCTCTTAGGGATGTTCTTTCATATAAAAATGTAGAAAGGGTTTTGTTGGGAAGTCAGATGGTTTTTCTCTTCCTCAAAAGTGGTTTTCCATTTTTTGTTAGAAAGGTGTCTGCCAATGTTCACAGCAGCACTGTCAACAATAGCCAAATCATGGAAACTGATGAATGGATCAACTGATGAATGGATTAGGAAGATGTGGTTTATATATACAATGGAATACTACACGGCAATGAGAAAGAATGAAATCTGGCCATTTGTAGCAACATAGATGGAACTCGAGGGTGTCATGCTAAGTGAAATAAGTCAGGCAGAGATGGACAGACACCATATGCTTTCACTCATAAGTGGAATAGGAAAAACCTAACAGAGGGCCATGGGGGAGGGGAAGTGGAAAAAATAGTTGGGGAGAGGGAGGGAGGCAAACCATGAGAGACTCTTAAACAGTGAGAACAAACTGAGGGTTGATGGGGGTGGGGAGAGGGGTAAAGGGGTGACGGGCATAGAGGAGGGCACATGTTGGGATGAGCACTGGGTGTTATACGGAAACAAACCTGATAATAAATTATAAAAGAAAAGAAAAATAAACATTAAAAAATTTATAAAAACAACCTTGTCAGACAACCCAGAAATGCTTCTTATTCCCCATCTTCTTCTCTCCCCACAAAAATAAACATGATCCTGACTTTTGAAGTAAAAAAAAAAATAAAGAAAGAAAGAAAAAAAAGAAAAGCGAAGAAAAGAAGGGGTCTGCTTTAGCATTTACAAGAAAGATAGAGACTCATAAACTCCCATATCCAGGCCCACATCTTCACAGCCAGCAGCTCTGACGGTACACAGCGATGTCGTAGATTCCTCAATAGTAAGGTGTGTCGGTGAAATTTACTGCCCATTTTTAGCATTCTGTCCAGGACTGTTATTATCAAGGCAGATTTGTGTGGGATAATCATCACGGTGGGATGTTCAAGTGAAATCCCAGCACTTGAATATATAGCACGGCCAGTATTGGACTGGCCTGTGATGAGTGTCCAGGTCGCATCCCGGCTGGTGATGAGCCTCTGTGCCTCCACGAGCCTCAGACATACACATGTGAACACACTCAGCAGAGGTGCAGACACGAAGATAAATGAAGCTCAAGGTACTTAAAACTGATATTACAGCCCAACCATGAAAAGTGATAAAGAACATCACCTAGCTCTCCAAGACTTATTTGTTCCCTGTGTCATGTTCTTTTGCTGCCTTCTTGGTCCATTGAGGTGTGAAAGCAAAAGTTTCCTAACAGCAGTTCTCTAAACACCAGGCCCCTAAAAATGTCCTGTTGGATTGCCATTCATCACCAAGTCAGCGGTGCCAAAGAATGACATGCCATTCACAGGCGCTGCTGGAAACCTAGACCGGCCGGAGGATGGGTACGTGGTATGTGTTTGGTTGGAAATGTGGGATTTGACTTGTAGTTGAGCAGTGTTAACTTGGCCTTCCTTCTACACCCATGTGCCTTGGGGCTCTTCCTTCTGAACCTTGGAACAGCCCTAAAAGACAATCCCTGAGTGAACAAAATGAAACCTTCTGGTGATGAAGCCTTCCCCCGCCAGGAGTGAGCAGTGGGCCAGGAGACGGATATTGGGTGGGGGAGGGGCTCAGGGATTTGCACCTGCTCCTATGATTTGTGTAAGCCGCTCCCCGAAGAATACAAGGATCTCTGGTTGTTGTCTTTAGAACATCCAGACTGTAAGAACTACAGCCACAAGGCAGAAAAAGAAAACAGGGTTGGAGGACACCCATGAGAAGGGGCAGCAGGGGATAAACGAAGTGGCCTAGGTGGCCGTCAGCAGCCTTTCTGCTGTGGGACATGACAGACCGTGGAAGATGGAGAACAGCTGTGCGGGCTTGGGTAACTAGGGTCTTCTGGGACCGGAGGAGGAACTGGCTGCTGGGAAGTCCCAGGTCTGGCGTCTCATGCTTTCCCTGCCCCTAACTAGCTCTGTGAGCCCCTGTCCCTTCTGCAAAAGTGCGCTAGTTGGGGCAGATGTTCTCCAGCGTGACTTCCACATCTTCTATACTGAGTCACCAAGCTGTCTTTGTAGGGCTCAACAAACATTTGCTGAGTACTTAGAGGTCAGGCATAGGGACAAAGGTGAGTGCAACATCACCCTGCGTCCAGGGTGGGGGTCTCTTGTAAACACTCCCATTGTTCCCATCAGAATAAGAACAGCTAAGTCTTATCAGTGTTTATTCTGTGCCAGGAAGTTATGGATACTTCCTGTTGATTTGTGTCTGTTAGCTCTTTTAATCCTCCCAACAACCCTGTGAGGTAGATACAATTATCCCAGTTTTAGAGAAACAGACACAGAGAAGTGAAGTAACTGGGCCAAGTTTTACAGTTAACATGTGGTGGAGCCAGGATTTGAACCCCGGGAGCCTGGCTTTAGAGCCCACACTGTGTAGCTCTTGGCGGTGTGTTTGTGTGTGTGTGTGTGTGTGTGTGTGTGTGTGTGTGTGGAGGGGGGGCATCACACCTTGTTGTCACCATTGCTGACTGTTAGCTGCTTGAGGGCAGCAACCATGCCCACCTTGTTAACTTGTATTCCTAGCGCCTGGCAAAGTATAGGCTCTGAAGCGATTTTGTTGAATGGGTGGGTGGATGGGTGGGTGGGTGGATCGGTGAGATCCATAGGGCCCTCGGGGAGCTTGTAGTCTCAAGAGAAGACAGATCCATAAACCCCTAATGGTGGGCGCTGTCAGGCAAAAGGGTGCTTAGTCTAACCTGGGGCATCAGGGAAAACTTCCTTGCGGGTGATGCCTCAGCTGAGCCTTGAACAATGTGCTGCAGGATTTGGGGGCCTCAGGACGGAAAGGCATGCCAGGCAGAGAGGTTGTGTGGGATAACTCCGGCTTTGCCTCAGCCGCCAGCTGTTCTTGGGACACCTGTAGAGGGCAAGGCCAGGGGCTGTTGGAGATGGGGCCTTCCCTAGGAAGGCCATCGGGCTTGCTCCGGGGAGTTGTGCAGAGCTCCTGAAAGGGTTTCAGCAAGGGAGTGACATGGGCAGCTCTGATTTTTCAGATGGGGTGTTCTGGTTACACTGTGACCGGTGGAAGGAACGGGAACGAGATGGGGGCAGGGAAGAGGCTCTTATAGTGGTCCCAGCAAGGGATCGTGGGAACTTGAAGTGGAGGTGGGGGTAAGGAAGAAGGCTAGAGGAGTAAGAGGGGAGGGTGGCCCTTCTCTTTGGACATGGTGAATTCAGGCATCCTAGGTATTCCCACAGCAAAGCTGGGTTGAGCCTGGGAGGCTAAGGACTGGGGTCAGTGTGGGTTTAGGTATCGCCCATATCAGGTGTAGACAAAGCCAAGAGAGTGTATGACATCACTGTGCAAACAGCGTCACCCTGGGAGAGCCAATCCCTGGAGGCTAAGCCAAAAGGAAACCCTGCAGGAATAGCCAGAGAGGCCTGGTGCTGCCGGCGCAGAACGTGGGTTTTATGAATCTGATAATCCTCACGGTAGTGATAACATTTAGCCCTTCCGGTGTGACTGGCGTGTTTATGAGCACTTTGGGTACTTTGACTTATTTTTCATAGAGCCCTATGAGGTCAGTGTTCTGATCCCCATTGTACAGCGGAGGAAAGCGAGGCACAGAGAGGTTTAAGTCACAGTTACCAAAGGCCACATGCATTACTTGACCAAAGAGCCCTGGTGAGCTGAAGCCTCCTAAGTTTTTACCGTGGAAATCTCTGAAGACCTTTGCAAATTCTGCCGAATGAATCAGAGGCGGGGAAGGAGGGTGTTGGAGCAGTCTTGAGGGCAGGAGGACTTAGGGTCAAGGTGTTTTCTAAAGATGGAAGAGCTGATTCTAGAGGAGATTTTGAAGATGGAGGCAGGAGCTGGTCTGGGGTCTCAGGACCACCGCGTCAGGTGACGGATCATTATAGTCAGGAGGAGGGAAGAAGCCTGGGGACCTGGGGAGAAAGAGGAAGGGGGGCGGGGAAGGGAGAAAAGTCTGGGAGGGAAAGGAGTAAGAAGGGGGAAGGCTGGCGGTGAGAAATCTGGAGGAGCAGGGCTGTGGGCAGCCAGGAAATATCCAGAATAGGTAAATTCCCCTAGACAGATGGAAGGCAGGTTAGTGGCTTCCAGGAGTTGGGACGAAGAGAAAAATGGGGAGTGACTGCTTAATGGGTCTGGGGTTTCTTTTTGAGGTGATTAAAATGTTTTGGAACTAGACAGAGGTGGAGGTTGCACAATGTAGTGAATGTAATAAGCACCACCGACTTGTGCATTTTAAGGATTAATTCAATGATCAGTGATTTTGGTCTCAATTAAAAAAAAAATTGGAAGGGAGAGAGGTGGGAAGGAAGCAAAGCCGGTCACATCCAACGACCAGATTTTTCTGGCCCTTGCCTGTTCCATGCTATGTAACGGCTTTATTTTCATCCCCTCCCAACAACTGACAGAATGTTAGCGCTGTGAGATCACTTCCTCTCTCTCTTATGGGAACAGCGCGGGAACAGCACCGACTCACAGAGGGTGCTCAGTACATGTTGGAATGAATGAAGGAATGGTTGAGTGGATGGATGAAGTAGGTCAAGCAGGCTTCTGGAAACAGACCTGGGGAAGGGGGTGCCGGTTTGGAATCGTTGGCGGAGGGTAAAGGGAAATTGGAGCGCCCTGAGGACAAGAAAAAGCCCTAGTTTCTGATGTGAGAGAGCTGTTCATGTGCTTCCTGTGTATTCATCTGCTTTTTCCAGGGCTGGTGAGCTGCCTGAGTAGGGAGAGAAGGCAGACTCTTCTGCGAGGTCAGGTTTGTTGGGGATTTTGCTGGATGATGGCAGTGGTAAGAGAAGGACTTGGGGAAAGAGACAGCTGTGGTAATAAATGGCTCCGGGATGCAGGGCGATCTGGGAGGGACCTGCTCTGAGCCATAGAAAATGGAAACAGGACATTAAGCATGGGGACAGGCCATCAGTGTTAGAGGTGGAGCCCAAGATAAGATGTCAGTGATGTGGCTCAGGTGGAATGAAGGTAAAGGTCACTGGGCTCCAGGCGGCCACTGCGTTGCAAGCCCAGGCCAGTAATTTCCAGAATATGGTGCTCAAGATAACCCTTGGGGTATGGGGAAAACATGTGAAAAGTTTACCTTACTTTTTTTTTTCTCATTAAAATCAAGGGCCTATATGTTATTAACATATCCATGTTTATTATTTTAAAATGAATAAACATATCCTAGAGGTGCCTGCTCACTTCTTGCGAGTGGGATAGGTGACCAAAGTCGGAGTAAAGACTGCTCGTGTGGTTAGTGGGACAGGTCCTTGGAAGGCCATGTCTGGGGGTGAAGTCATGTGGAAGAGCAGGTCACACGGCTTGCTGAAACAGAAGTTCTGTGTCTCCTGGGTCTCTGTCACCATTTCCTGGTTGACCAAGTAAGGGTGGGCATACAACTTCCCTGGAGTGAATGGCTCTTTGCACACCCCTTAATGTGCTACAGACCACCTTTTGTAAGTGACCACAAACTATGTGTTTAATATTCCTTGTAGAACTTGAATTCCCACCAACTGCAATACTTTCTAGAATTCATTTTCACCCCGAACCCTGTTTTGGGAGGATTGGGTCTTTCGTTTTTGGTTTTTCTTTTTAAATTGGACCCTTTTTCCCTTTCTCTTCTGACTTTCTGGATATTCACTGATATGCTCCCCTTTCCCCAAGAAATTATGACTTCAGGAAGTTTTTTTTTTGCTTCTTTGTTTTTTTGGAACCTGGGATACCTTTTTCCTTGATGTTGAAACTTAAGCTGAGACTAACTCACAAGATCAGAAGAGTCAGGGATTGGGGGGGCAGGGCATAGAGGGGCAGACTGGGCCTGAGCCAAGGTGACCTGGCTTCTAATTCACACTCTGCTGTTCTGTGCTTCTGGGCAAGATGCTTAACCTCTCTGACATCTGTTTCATCTTAAAACTGGAGAGGCGATTATTTGATAGGTTTTGGGAAAAATTGAAGGAGTTAATGATACATGTGAAAGTCCTATAAATTCGCTAGGACTCAATAATGCTAGTTTTTTCTCCTTGATACTCCCCACCCTACCTCCAGTTTCCTCTTCTGCTCACGTCTTATGGATTTCTACCCTGATGGAAGAGACGGATAAGAAAGAACAAAGGGCACATTTCTGAGACTTCCTCTGGGGCTGGACTAAAGGTGTCCATGATGTTGGTGAGCCCATGTTTTCCATGTGATCTCTGGTTTGCTTCTTGCCCCAGCCTTTGTGCTGTTTTAAGGGCAATTTGGGGCGTCATCCCAAGTTCTTTTATGGTGCTTAATGTGGAAACAACTCGTTAATTATGAACCTGTCCACTCATTGTTAAATGCATTCATGAGGAACTGATTTCATAGGGAGCAGAAGACAAAATAATGCTACCCCCTACCCACAAGGCCATTTCAGATATTAAAGGAAATGAGTTCTGAGAACATTTCAAATCAACATGTTTGAGTCAGGATATTTCACAAGCCCTCCTGTAGTTTTGGAATAGGAACCTTCCCGTTTGAAGGTCATGATGCTGTCTGTGGCTAGGAGACCCTCCCCAGCCTGTTGGCGACATCCTGTAGCCACTCCCTGGTGTGCCGGGTGCCTGTCCCCAAAGCTGGGACTTCACCTCTGCTTGAAGACAGGTCTTGCTTCCTGGGTCTGACTGTGCTTCCCTCTGCTTCTGTGTGGAGTGTTGTTACTACTTCATGCATGGAGGAAACATGGAAGGAGTCATTCTGGAGTCTTTAGAAATGCGGTTGTGAAGAATAGACCTGTGAGCTACTTAACTCTGTCTGTTGCTAGAGTCAGTGGGGGTGCAGGTCCCTACCCACCCCAGGAAAATATTTTATTGTTTAGTTAAAAATAACTACCTTTTCATTTATAACTGGAATGTCAACACAGATGTTAATGTATTTGGGGCTATTTTTGGTCTCTTCTCCCCCGACCTCCGGCCCCCCAGAGAGTGATAACATCACAGGCAGGGTTTTGAAATTCCTAATGACTTTATTTCTGATTGGCTGATAGTACGTCACAGTCGCGGGCATTAGAACTAACTCAGGAAGAGAGCCTAGCACTGCGCCTGAGGTATAATGGTCACTCGAGGCATAGTAAGGCGAATTCTAAATTCAATTTAAAGAAAAAAAAGCACTCTGATTTTATGCAGGCAGTGTAGCACTGTATGAAAAGGAACCAATCAATTAAACACTTAGAAAGTTTCAAAAACCTCCTTTTAAATCCCGAGATATTGGCATTCATGTGATGGATGTCTTGAGGAGGATAAAAGCAGTTGAATCTTTTTAGTGGAAGAAACAGAGATCCTTTCACAGGAAGTGGTACTTGAAAAATATTGCTGTAATTAAAATATACAGGGGAGTTAGTTTTCAGGAAATGTACAGTTTTCATGGCTTGAAGGAGTCTAACAGAGTTAGAAAAAAAAAGAAAAAGGAAAGAAAGAAAGGAAGGAAGGAACAGCCTCTCCTGGAAATGAGCATTTCCCCCCTTCTCTCCTGTTTGAGATATTTCACCTGTGATAGAACTGATGTGGTGGTGGTGACAGAACTGATGAATGGCTCCTGAACTCTGTGCTCTAACAGCACTTCCCCTCCCCCCTCTATTCCTTACTCATTTATGAACATAGGCAACAGACCACAGTCGGATTAGAAGTATACTGCCGTGGTGTGCCTGGGTGGCTCAGTCGGTTAGGTGTCCAACACTTGATCTCTGCTCAGGTCACGAGTTCTAGCCCACGTGGGTGGCTCTGTGCTGACAATGTGGAGCCTGCTTGGGATTCTCTCTCTCCCCTTCTCTCTCTGCCCCTCCCCCACTTACACGTGCACTTTCTCTCTCTCTTGCTCTCACTCTCCCTCTCCCTCTCTTTCAAAATAAATAAAAACTTAAAAAGTTTTATAGAAGTATCCCGATTCTGTCACGTTAAGTTCATGTCATGTTATAGTGGTTGTAAATATCCTCAAATATTATTACACTCCTCACTTCTTCAAAATGATGGCAGATAACAACTGCTTTTGGATCTTGTTACCTGGTGTCTTGGTAAAGAACATCTGTTTTTGTATCACAATTAAAAGCTAGTGTGATAACTAAATCTGAATATAGTTTGCTTCCTCTGAAATTCTTTGAGTTTCATTTGATGCATTTGGAAAACAATTATTCAAACGTCCTGGGGTCACACTCTTTTGCCAGTGGGGTCCATGGCACACAAAAACTTGAGACTCTCCTCTTCTCCTGGGGTTTAAATTTTACCCTAACAGAAATGGACTGGGGGAGTGGCTCTCAGCTCTGTGTCCCCTTTAGAATCGCCTGGAGATTCTCGGTGCCCACGCCACACTCCAGACCAATTAAGTTTGAACTTCTGGAGGTAAAGCCAGTGTGCAGCTGAGGTTGAGAACCATTGGTCTGTATGTTCAGATCAACCATTCTACTTCTCTTTCCCTTCCTTCCTCATTCTTTAAATCAGAAATGAAGGTTCATGCTCATGGTAGAAAATTCGAACAGCACAGAAGGGCAGAGCTCTCCCACTTTTCTAGAGATCACCGTTGCTTACGAGTTTTGTGCATGGACAGTCATCACGACCCGCACGCCCACGCGTATATCCACAGCGGGTTGCATGTACGTGTCATACCACACGCATGTGTTTTCACTTCTATCATAGAAAGCTCTCCTTCCAGTTCCTGAGCTAGGTTGGTCCTGGAGACGAAAATTCTCTTTAAGACTTTGGTGTTTTTGATTTGCCTAAGACTAGGGAGCCTGACCCCTGTAGGCCCGGGTCAGGAGTAGTTTGGAGACTCGTGAATCCTTATTTCCTTCTTTTAAGAATCAGTGCAGTGGAGAGAACAGCATCGCCCCTCTGGGGTGGGGGGCTCACCTTGCTTATCCATGTAAACTTCTTTGAATCTGTGTGCTCACCTGTCAGTTGGAGACAAAGAATGCCTCCTCCCAGGGCTGTTGTGAAATGTGTGCGAGGCCCGTGACAGCTGTTATCATGATCCTCCTTGCTGATTGTACTCCCCAAGGGCGGTTGGAGGGTTCCTTGGGCGCCGCAGAGTTCTTTTTCCTGTTAGTGTGCAGGTCGTGGAAAGCGCAGGGGAAGTTAAAGAAAAACATCCCGTGCACCTCCTACAGAGGGTCTGAAGGCCCTACCCCTATATCTCGGGGTTGCTGGTTGGATTAGGAGTTAGGTTCAAGGCCGCACTGATGATGAGTTTGCCTTATCAGCTCTTCTTAGCCTAGTGCATATACCAGGTTAACAAACTCTTAGAAAGGGCCCCACATGCTTATGGACCCACATTTTTGCATTTCTTCTCTCTTGCGATTTATGTTCAGAGTGAGAGCCAGTCTCAGAGCTCCCTGCAGGAGACAGAATTCACCCCATGTGGCTTGAATGAAGAGTCATTACAGGGACAGTCAGTCACACAGGTGCTGGCCAGACACCATGAGGCACCCAGGGACTCACGGCCCTGGAAAACCAGTATCAATACTTGGGCTGAGGAGGCAGGAGGAGCAAGTAGATTTGCCAGAGCCCAGAGAGATCTAGAATTGGAAAGGGGCTGCCCAGCAAAGGCTGTACTCAAGAAGACTGGTGCCCAGGGATGTGGCGTCCCAGGAGAGAGCGAGCCTGGAAGGAACGCCTTCACCTCTCTCTTCCTTTCTCCAGCTCCCCACCAGGCCTCTGGTTAGCTGCCCCAGTGGGCAGGCCAGCTGGCAGGGGGGTCCAGGTGATGTAGTCTATGGCCATCAGTGGTCAGGGCACAGAATAGGTCTGAGAATAGGTGGGGGCCGGACAAACGATAAGCAGGTAACCATCACGGAGCTGTTAGATGTCAAACCTGTGTGAAGCGCCTTCCAGAGAAGTGAGTACTTAGATCATGCACCATAAAATTTCCTTCCTCTAGGATATGATGGCAGCTTGCTTACCATTTTCTTAAAAGTGCACAACAAGGCCATCGAGGCAGAAGGAGGAAGAGCGTCACTTCTTAAAAAGCAAACCCTTGAATCAAGATCTGTCCTATTCCTCTGAGCTCTGAGACGCTGTCCATGTAAATTGTCCCCTAGTTCATGGCGCCACAGGGCAGGAAATATACCAATGACATGACAACATGAATATACCAAAGACATCAAGGAGATGTTAATCTGGAAATTTGCTCTCTTGTTCCTCCTGACACCCATGCTTGGAGCTTTCCAGCAGTCATCTCCGGTAGCTAGGGGATCACTCGGGCGCTGGGGTTGTGCTTTCCACTCGGCAGGTTGCATCTCAGTGCTCAAGAGACTGGGCTGCTTCTGTCATTTGAGACTTCCAGTGTATATAAAAAGTGAGCAAATGCATATAAGAGTAGAAACACCCTAGGGAATCTTAAGATGTTTACATAGGAGAACTGAGCGCTTTTTAACACAGGGAAACATAACACAACTTAATCTTGCTTCTTGCAAGATAATTATAGAGTTACAAATATATGGAGATGGTGCGCAATAGGTGGTGTGGTCTGGTAATGAGGTATCCGTTCAAAGTTACATGACAAAATGCCTTCTGTTCCAACTCCCTTGTGTCTCTGTGAGGCTCTGCCTTGCATGTGTTGCCAGTCTAGATCCGAGGCTGCTGTGATTTGGGCTCTTGCCAAATCGACACCCCCCTCTCTCCATGTTCTGTGTCCTTTGATTCTCGTTGCCGCTGTGCCTTCTCTGACTCGGGTTTGGAAAGAGTCAAGGTTGGAGTGTGTCTGCATTTTGTATGACTATCAGGTTGACAGAGCACGAGGAAGCGAACCTTGCGGAAACTTCACTTCCGTGGGGGCAACTCTCCCTTCTGTCTCCAGATGTTGACTTTTTTAGCTCACAGCTAGTCCACAGAGACCTTACTGGAGGAAAAGAAATGAAGTAAATGTGTAATCAATGTCTTTTTATTGTTTTTATTAATGAACTCTGTTGGAAGATGTGGGGCCAGAGACTTGGCTGATAAGCATGGTAAACTGTTTCATCTACAAGTTACATGTACTTGTGATTGAGACTATCTTAGGCTTATTTTTAATGTTTGTTTATTTTTGAGAGACAGAGAGAGAGACAGAGACAGAGACAGACAGGACAGGAGCGGGGGAGGGGCAGAGAGCGAGGGAGACCCAGAATCCAAAGCAGGGTCCATGCTTTGAGCTGTCAGCACAGAGCCCAACGCAGGGCTCGAACTCATGAACCACAAGATCGTGACCTGAGCTGAAGTTGGACAACTGACTGAGCGACCCAGGCACCTGAGAGACTATCTTAGTTTTAAAAGCATGAATGGTTCTCTGACTCCAGCTGTAGATCGGCAGTGCATTAGTAAAGTAGGGCAGCGGTTTGCAGCATCACTTATATAAGGACTCAGGAGTGTGTTAAAAAGGCAGGTCTCAGGCCCTTCTTCCATCCCAGTCCCAAGGCACGGAGCCCCCCCCCCCCCAACTCAGGTGGTTCAAGAAATAGCTTGGAAACAAACACTGCAACGTAGGACATTGACCCTCTTAAGCCCTTTGAAAGGTCCTAATGCTTGATCAGATATTTGGCCTTTTTTTTTCTTTTCAAATCAGCATTGTAAAATTACTCTGCACCTTCCTCCACACCACACTTTTTTGTTTCGTTTTGACCCCCTGAACTTCACGCAGCCTATCATTGGCAGGACAGATGCACAAGGACTAATTTCCCTGGAGAGGGATCCTGCTGTCACATGGTGGGAGATGCTGTCTTGTTTAAAAACAGAGAAATAAAACCCTCCATTGAACCCAGTGGCCTCCCTGAAGAGGTCGGAAAAGTAATCCAGTGGCGTGTGTTTGTTTCAAGCCTGTGTTGTTATTAATCCTGTTACAAATGATAATGCTTTCCATTTACAGGCTTGCTGTCTCTGAGGAGTTTTATGTATTGCATACTAGACCCTGCTGGGTGATTAAGCCACTCACTCGGCATCTTACGGCCACTCGAGGACTGTTTGCTCCTGGCAGACTAGCGCACCTCTTGGAGCCACATTAGCTGAGTGGCGCGTACCCTGGTGGTTATGGCTCCTTGGGAAGGGGGTGACCTCTGGGCCTAAGGCTTTGGGGCTTGAGGCCCAGAGAGATGTGATTCCCCTTCTGGTCCCATCCCTTTATCTTTCCTACATCATTAGAAGCTTCTTGTACGGCAATGGCAGGACTGTGGCTTTCTAAGGTCTGGTATCCTACAGGGAAAAAATACGGGAGCCCTTTAGAAAACAAGAGGTGGTAGTCCACCTGCGTGGCTGAGTCGGTTGGACGTCTGGCTTCGGCTCAGGTCATGATCTCACGGTTCGTGGATTCGAGCCCTGCATCGGGCTCTGTGCTGACAGCTCAGAGCCTGGAGCCTGCTTCGGATTCTGTATCTCCCTCTCTCTCTGACCCTCTCCTGCTCGCACTGTCTCTTTCTGTCTCTCAAAAATAAATTAAAAAAAACAAAAAAATTTTTTTTTAGAAAATAAGAGGTAGTTACCTCAATACTTTGGTAACTAAAAGGAAGACATAGCATGTTCCACTCACTCCGCGTTAAAGTTTCAACCTAGAAGACAGAGACCTGCTAGCTAATTAAGGCAGTGAGGGTAAAGAGGAGGGTAAGGAGGAAGAATACAGGGCAGATGAATGGTGGGGGAATGGACAGATAGGCAAGAGAGAGCTTCTGAGGGAAGTTTTGCCCACTTGTGTAGCGATTTAAGACCAAGCCCTTTGAAGCTCTGACATCCATGTGGCGCACTGAGAACTGAGGTAAGGAGGCTGTGACTCATTTACCTACAGAACTGGTGCTTTGACTGCCCACCCTTCCCCCAGGCTCCACACTTGACCTGTCCGTGCTGCGCCTGGACACGCCATGCGGAGGGCAAAAGCGAGGCTCCTCTGGGAGAGGGGAAGCCCAGCAGAGCCCTCATTTGACCTGTCACGGGAGACAGGAATCCTGGTGGCCCCACTGGGTGGTTGGTGTGTCCCCGCAGCCAGCACAGGTTCCAGTCAGCGGCTGATTCTTGGGCTCTGTAAGATGACCCTTTCATCTGAAGTTGGCTAACACTGATCACACCTGTCAGACTCCTAAAAAAATTTTTTTTTAATGTTTATTTATTTTGGAGAGTGAGACAGAGCATGAGCAGAGGAGGGGCAGATAGGGAGACACAGAATCCAAAGCAGGCTCCAACCTCTCTGCACAAAGCCCAATGCAGGGCTCGAACTGATGAATTGTGAGGTCGTGACCTGAGCTGAAGTTGGACACTTAACTAACTGAGCCACCCAGGTGTCCTAACACCCCTCCGACTCTAAATCTAACCCAAGACAATGACTGAATACTAGCCCTCTCCAAGACCCGTACATTTCACCAAGTATAGGTGGCTCTTTTGCAAGCCACTGACAAATGTGCTGTCATACCCTCGCCAATGAGGTGTGAGGCAATAAGGGCAGTTAAGTGAAACTCCTTGCTCAAGTGTGTGCAAGAAGCCTCTTCTTACGTCTAAGTTTGATTCTGATCAGTGTTTATAAGGGTCCTGTGTGAGGGTATCATGGCCATTTGTGGCCTTTCCTGGTTGAGTAACAATATCCATTCGAAACAAGGAAGGACTTTTTCCTCAAAATGCTAAAGTTTAGGAAGAGCAGCGGCTCAGCTGGAAGAGGCCGAGTGTGATATTTCTGTCACAATGACAGCCCTGTGTTTTGGGTTAGTCCCACAGGACGGGAGCCCTCTTTTCAGCCCTTATTCTAATTCTGTGATAGGAGATGCAGGGGTGGGTGAGGGCGTGTCCTGACTTTGTTCAGGACTTTTAGAACTTGTCAGGCAGCCTCTGGGAGAATCCATTCTTTCTCCGCCGCCTGGGCATTTCTCTTCCTTGGACGGCTCTCTTCACCACCGCCTCGGCCCATGTCACTGCCATTTCTTGCCTGGACGATGCAGTGGCCTCTGCTTCCATCTATATACACAGCATTGACAGAGAGCTTTTGGAAATCAAACCAGATCGCTGCCGTCAGCCTACTGCTCCCCTCTCCTGCCGAGAGGCAGCCCGTGAGGCCGGACAGCTTGCGTGCTAAAGTTGGTTCAGCTCTGTTCTCATTTTTGACTAGCTCGGTAACACAGGGCAACTTAATTAACCTCTGTCCTCATCTGTGAAGTGCAGATGATGATGATATGCAAACCTGCGTATGAGTGGTTCTAAGAATTGCATGTTCATGTGGAGTATTTAGACCAGGGCTGAATGTTAGTTATGTTTATTGTCAGTATTCTGCCTAAAATCCAGGGGCATCCTTAGAACCTTAGATTCCATCTCATACTCTTTTCTTAAAAACATTTTTTGTGTTTTTATTTATTTTTGAGAGAGAGACAGAGTACTAGTGGGGGTAGGGCAGAGAGAGAGGGAGACACAGAATCCAAAGCAGGCTCCAGGCCCTGAGCTGTCAGCACAGAGCCCAAAGTGGGGCTCAATCTCATGAACCACAAGATCCTGACCTGAGCCAAAGTCGGGCATTCAACCGACTGAGCCAGCCAGGCACCCCTCCATCTCATACTCTTGGTAAAGCCTGTGAAGTACTGCAAGATCCAAGGCCAGGCAACTTCCCTAGGCCAGTTATTCCTGCTTCCTTCTGGGTTTTCTACCCACACTGGCTTCTCTAAAGCATCAACATCCCCAGGGCCTTTGCACAAGCTTGTCTTCTACCAAGAATGTTTTCTTCCTTTCCTCTTTTCTTGGCCAACTCCTGCCCCTCCTTCCTATGCCAGCCTAATTATTCCTTCCTCAGGGATGCCTCTGGGGTGACTGAGGTGAAAATTGGTCCCCACTATTCTCTGTGGTGTTCTCCCACCCCCATTCTTTTCTTTCATAGTGTCTGCCACAGTTTGTAATTCTGTATTCATCTGTATGTAGGGTCGCTTGATCTTCAAGCTCTCCTGTGCTTTAAGCTGCATGAAGCCAAGGATGGGCCCCCAGCACTGAGCACGAGCCTGGCTGGCGGCCTGTGCTGCTCCCTAACTTGTGATGAATGGGTGCTCCTTACCTCAGCTGGACTTGTGAGCTTCTTTCCTGGACCCTCTGCTGTTGTACGACACGGTGTTAATTTGCAGACACCTTTCCTAATCCCATTTCTAGGTCACAGGGCAGCATGGGGCCAGGAGATAGAGCTTGGCGGCTTTCAAACTGTAGCCTGAGCTAGCAACACCTGGAGGGCTTGTTAGAGCTCAGACTGGGGACCCCGCCCCCAGATTCTGATTCTGTAAGCTTGGTGTGGGGCCGTAGAAGTTGCACTTCTTTTACTTTTATTTTGTGAAGTTTATTTGTTTAACTTGAGGAAGAGGGAGAGAGAAAATGCGAGCAGAGGAAGGGTGGAGGGAATGCCAAAGAGGCTCCACACTGTCAGCACAGAGCCCGGCCCAGGGCTGGAACTCACGGTGAGATCATGACCTGAGCCCAAACCAAGAGTCAGGCACTTTACTGCCGGAGCCCCCCGGGGGCCCCTAGAATTTGTGTTTCTGACGGGTTTCTGGGTAACACTGGCGCTGCTGGTCTGGGGGCCCCACTTGGTAAACGACTGCTAGGGTAACTCTAGCAGTGCCCAGAGGCCTGCTAAATCATGGGATGCCTCCGAGGAGATAAAGGGCTAGGAGAAAACTGCACAAGCTGGCTTGTAAGGGGCGCTCCAGGTAAGTGTGGCCTAGCTCCTGCCCCCCTGGCTGAGCAGTTCTGTGCGAGGCTAAGAGCCTCCGATGGGAAGAGCTTTTCTTCCTACCCCTTAGGTCGCTCAGGTGCTCACATGCAGGGGATGTACAGGTTTGAGGTTTGGGATCCCCCGGAAGAAGGAGCTCGCTGTAATCGTGCCGTTAATGACCCCGAAGCCAGGACCCCTGTGGTTTAATCGAAGGTAGACGCCGCATAGTTACTGATGGCAGCCCCTTCCGCAGCACGTTCTTGCAGAAGTGTGCCTTGCTGAGGACACTTCAGTGGGCCCTCTCGGTTCCCCTTCACTGAGAGCCATGAGAAAGCCCTTAGTTTCCATGGCCCTAGAATAGGGAGGCACTTTCAGGGGCGCGATCTCCTTCCTCGTCATTACAGCCCCCACGAGGTGTTTATGGCTTTCAGGGGCTTTCCACCTGCCCCAGCGGCAGCGACCCCCTCCCCCCCATGGGGATGAGGAGACAGGGCAGCTTCTGGTGTAGAGGTGAAAGCAAAGGAACCAAGCTGAAAAGCCTTGCCACTTCTTCACTGCTGGGACCCTGAGCAAGGGACTGAGCACCCTCACCCTTCATCATACCGGGAGTAGAATGGTACTCACCTCTTCGGGTTCCTGGGAAGAGAACATCCCTGTGAGAGCTGGTGGGATCCAACGCCATCTGTAGTTGAGATAATGGCCACGTTCTGACGTTGAAGGCCTGGTTTTCAGAAACGCATCGTGGTTGTGGACGATGGTCACGTTCAGGACTCTGGGCAGTGTACAGGGAGTCTGTGCCGTCTTGGCAACTTTTCGGCAGATCCAGAATTGTTCCAAAAGGAAAACTGTATTTGATTAACATTTATTAATTTTTGAGAGAGAGAGAGAGAGATCGAGCGTGAGTGGGGGAGGGGCAGAGAGCGAGGGAGACAACAGACTCCAAAGCAGGCTCCAGGCTCCGACCTTTCAGCATAGAGCCCGATGTGCTATTTGAACCCACGAACCACGCATGACCTGAGCTGAAGTTGGACACTTAACTGACTGAGCCACCCAGACACCCCAAGGAAAAGTGTATTTTAAAAAATGTTTGTGAAGCACCCAGCAGGGTGCTTTTAATAAGATCTCAGTAAACGGTGGGCATTACTGTAGTTACTACTGTTGACACCTTGAAGGGTCATTTTAACCAATGTGTGTTGTCTGGCTGACTGTTTTATAAACAATGTATTAGGGGGCACCTGGCGCAGTCGGTTAAGCATCCGACTTCGGCTCAGGTTCAGTCTGTGAGCTCCAGCCCTGCTTTGGGCAAGCCCCACTTCTCTCCCTCCCTCTCTCTCTCCCTCCCTCTCTCTCTCTCTCTCTCTCTCTCTCTCTTTCCCCCTCATGGGATTCTCTCTCTCCCCCCTCACTCACTTACATGGTCTCACTCCAAAACAAAGCAAAAAACCCACAAATGGTATATTAGTTTCCTACTGCTGCTATAATAAATTTCTAGCAAGTAGCCTTAAACGACACAAATTTGGTAACTTAACGGTTCTGGAGGTCAGAAGTCCAAAATGGGTCTCTTGGAGCTAAAAGGAAGGTGGTTGCAGTACTGCATGTTTCCAGGAGGCTCTGGGGGAGACCCTTAGTGCCAGCTGCTCGAGGCAGCCCTGTCTCTGGCTGGTCGCTCCGTCTTCCAACTAGTAATCAAATCAGGTTGACTCTGCCTCCTCCATGACATCTGCTTCTCTCACTGACCCTCCCGCCTCCCGTTTATAAGGACCTTGTGATTACATTTAGCGCATTTGGATAATCTAAGATCATCTCCTTTTACAATCCTTAATCATATCAGCAAAGGCCCTTTCACTTTGTCAGGTAACTTGTTCATAGGTCCTGGGAGTTGGGACAGAGACGTCTGTGGAGGACCATTCTGTCTACGGCAAGTGGTTCCTGCTCTTTGATTTCCTTGGGTGGAGTTCGTGCCCAGGGGCACAGACAGGAGCTTTGCAATCTGGCTGTTTCCCTTGGAGGGATGAGCTCTGTGTGGATGGGTGCCAGGTTCAGGCCGCTGCTGAATGTCTGTGGGTGTGTGTGGTGTACAGCTGAGCCTAATGTTACTGAGTGTCCCTAGGGTTTGTATTCCTCAGCTGTGGGGCTTGATAATTTTGGGCACAGAACTGGTGACACCAGATATGTCTTAGCAAATCGTGCTAATGTATGTTATGTTGAGTCTGAAAGCTGATCACCCCTAACCCTTTATAAGCACAGACTGGGTCATAGATGAGGCTGGATGTCACACTCCCTTAGTTCCTTATTCAAGGCCTTATTCCTACCGCTTCTCTTCCTCTTTCCCCACTTCTCTGTCTGGGCCGTCTTGCATGGTAGCCACTAGTCACGTGTGTGTGGCTGTTGAGTACGTGAAGTGCAACTCATCTGAATTGAGCTATGCTGGAAATGTAAAATACACATCGGATGTTGTGCAGTGAACGTGCTAACCACTATACTAGGGAAACAAAGATACACATTGAGTTTTAAAGACTTAGTGTGAAGAAAGGAATGTGAACGAGTTCATTAATGATTAATATCAGTTACATGCTTTACAATATTTTTGTCTGTATTGGGTTAAATCCAATACATTTTTAAAATGAATGTCACCTGCTCCTTGTTACTTTGTAATGTAGCTTGGAGAACATTTAGACTTACGTATGTGGCCCCCATTATATTTCTTTTGGACAGTGCTAGCCTTAATCCTATTCATAATCTATGTATCTGTGTGTGAGGGTCCCCGTTATTTCTGCCCGTGTCACGTAAAAGGCTTCCCCAGAACTACTCCTTCTCTCCTTCCTTCCTTTCCATCCTCCTCCCGCCCTTCTTTTTGTCTTTTTCTCTTCCTTCTCTCTTTCTCACTGCACACTCGTTTTCTGTTCGCTTGCAAGGAGGCTGCTAAGGGAATCTGTGGCGATTGGACGGTTAAATCATTTGAATCACGACAAGGTTGCTTAGAGAGAAAGGTGGCTGGTGCTTTACTAAAGCTGGCTCATGAAGTTAGGAAGTTCTTCACTATTTGTAGCTCATCTTACTCGTTCCCCCCCGGAAGAGTCTGGGCTTTGTGTTTATCTGTTTTGTTTTGGCTGGGGGCAGTGGCATATCTTTTTTTTTTTTTTTTTTTAAAGAGCTCCCTCCTTCTTTCAACTGTGCTTTGAAAATTGCCACTCTGGAGAAGGGCAGTGATCCTGGACTTGCAAAAGGCCACCCGAATTATCTGGGGAGTGAGAATCCCTGAACTCTGTGCTGCTGAGTTTTGCCCAGAATGAGGCTGGATTTACACCCAAGAAATCGGTAAACACGTGTGCCTGACTGGTGTGGCAGTACAGCCCGGGCTCACGTAGTATTCCTCAGTTTCCACTCCTGCAAATGCCCATTGGCTTGCCAGAGCGCTGGTGGGAAATGCTGATGAGGAGGGGGCAGCAGCTGTCCCTGGGGATGGGGTGGGGGAGGGGTCGGCCAGCGTTGTGCAGACACAGCTGGCCCTCCAGTGCTGTAGCACCCAGCACCTGAGGATGGCTTGTCACACCTGAGTGGTCATTCTTTGTTAGCACTCAGGTGAAAGGGCACATGGTCGAGAGGGGCCAGTACAGAGGTGATGGGTCAGAGCTTGGTGGTCAGGCAGTTGGGGTTCATGTCCTCGGTTGCGCCCACTGCCAGCTAGGCGACTGTACAGTTGTTCTGCCTCTGTGTCGCGGTTCCTGCTTGGGCACGTGGTTGTAGCTCCTGGACTGGGCGGTCTTGGAAATTGCCTGGGAGCCTGGGCGGGTCAGTGAGCAGCTGGTGACGCTGGCCGCTGCTCTGCCGCTCGCAGCCTTCCCTGATGGTCTCCCGGGCCTCAGGGGAATGCAGGCCCAGGCGCCCAGGAGGGCCCAGCTGCCTTCGTGGTTTGATCGAGGCGCACCTGCAAGCCCTAGGGTGGGTGTGGCCTGGGGAAACCCGGGCAGCGCGAGGGGGAGAAGGGGCAGCTGGGGCCGGTGAGCAGGCTCCGAGAGTTGGGGGAGAAGGGGTAGCTGGGGCCGGTGAGCAGGCTCCGAGAGTTGGGGGAGAAGGGGTAGCTGGGGCCGGTGAGCAGGCTCCGAGAGTTGCCTGGAGTATTTGCAGGTGCGCAATGAGCTTGCGGTTCTTCAGAAAGGTGGAGGCCTTTGGGAGGCAGCCCACTCGGTCACTCCCCTTCGATTCCGACAAGCACCCCCTGCCCGGGGCCTGCATCAGGGGGAAGCTTCTCTCTGCACCAGGGAACTTGGTAGGTGAGAGCTCGTGTGTCCCAGCAAGGCCAGTGTGTTGAGGCACCTGTGGGCCCTGCCCTGGTGGCAGGGGCTGGGCCTGGGAGCCACGGGAAGGAAGTGAAGTCATTTTCTAATTCTGTGCAGAAAGGCTGTGGCTGCGAGCACACGTATTGCTGGTGGGAGCCTGGTTACCAGGGACTCCTCTAACTCCTGGACGCTGGCCTTGTGCCCTTCCTCTGCCCTCCAGCAGTTGAGCCCTGGGTCAAGGATTACATCATCTCCTACCCCCAGTGCCCTGTGGGCCCCGGGACAGGAGCTTGGAGGAGCAGAAAGAAACTAAGTAACACCTGGGCCCTAGGTCAGGGGAGAGCCGGAGCTTCCGGCCTCCCTTTGCTCTGTCTGCCCCTCTGAGTTCCCAAAACCTTGCAATTGGATCTATGTTTCTTCCCATTAAAGGGTCTGGTCCTGGCCGGGGACTGCCTTTGGTGAGGTTTGTAACATTTTATCCACTGGAATATTCATTTTTGTGTCTGTGGATTTTTTTTGTTTTGTTTTGTTTTTATCTCTGCACTCGGAGCTCTTTTTTGTTAGAAGGGTTTCAATCACAGATTCATTTTTCAAAAAGTAACCAACAGTAGCAATGTGTGTTCCTTTCAGGACCGGCCTTGCTAGTGTTATGTGTAAATAGGAGCGGCTATGAATATTTAGAGATTGGCAAAGCTGTAAAAAGAGGATGCACATATTTGCCTTGAGGAAATGAGTCTCCTTGGAGCTCTCAATGTGGTTTTTATGCGTTCCCTGTGTGAGGGCCCAGGCTGAGGACCCAGGAGGTGGGGCTTGTCCGCCAAACTGCAGCAGGCTTGGTTTATGAGCTTGAAGAATGTGACCGGAAGGAGATGACCAAAGTGAGCAAGGAGCACGAGGTTGTGGTTTTTTTCCTTTTCCAATTGCGTTTTGTTTGAACTAAAATCCTATTTAGTAAATCCCACTAATTGAGCTGCCCACTACGTACTTCGAACTTTAGATATAGCCCCTCATCTAATCCTTAGACCTACTCTTGGAGGTTGATTATTTATCTGATTTTAGGGATCAAGATACTGTAGCTTCGTGGTTGAATAATTTCCCTGAGGTCCCACCGCCAGGATCTGAATAGAGTTGGGATTTGAACACAGGTGATTTTTATCCTTGCAACTGTGTTGTTTCTACTGTGCTACATGTTCTCCAACCCGCCCCTGCCCACTGATACCCCTTTAAAAAAATGTTTATTTTTGAGAGAGTCTGAGCAGGGGCAGAGAGAGTGGGGGACACAGGATCTGAGCTTTTCAAAGTCGAATGCCTAACCGACTGAGCACCCAGGCGCCTCTCCATGTCCTCTTAAGGAGGCTTACTAATACAAGAAGAAAGGGGTAGGGTAACACTTATTGAACATGTACAGGGTGCTGGCTGCTTTGCTAAGTGCTTTACGGTTGGCTCTTGAACCCTTAGTGCTCATGAGGGTGGGTACTATTACCACCTGGGTTTCACAGAAGGTAGAAGGGAGGTGTAGGGGTATTCAGTGCCTTGCCAAGTAAATGGTGGATGGAGCTGGATTTCCTAAGGCAGAGGCCGCAGGAGTCCAGAGTCCGGGCTCCTTCCCACAGCATGGAGCCTCCATGGGCTCACGGTGAGGAGACTGTATAGGAGGGGTCTTTGTGGTCTGAGAATCCAGCCAGAGTAAGGGGCTTACATGCATGCGTTGGAACTCTTTTCAGTGGATTATCAAGTATCTGAGAAACATCGGTTTTGTGTAAAATTCTGCGTCTAACATGCTCCTCAGAGATCTTGAAACGTGTGACCTGCCTTGCTCTCGAGAAGCTGACATTCTGGTTTTGAGAGTCAGCACACACAGGAGGGAGCCAGCGCTTCAGGTCTGGGAGAGTTTCCCAGAGTAGGTGTTGGCGTTGTGGGAAGGGTCAGTTGGATGTGTTGAGGGTGGGGAGGACATAAGGGTGACAGGGAGAAAAGAGGCTAATGGGTTTGCCAGCCCTTCCTGACTGAGGAGGGCCTACGAGGCCAGGGTTGGATCTTAGAAATGGTGGCTTAAGCCACCTTGTGACACTGTGTGTGTGTGGGGGGGGGTGTGTCTCAGGTACATCTGGCAGGTTATCAGGAATGGATTGGGAGGGAAGGGGATGAGACTGGAGAAGGTCCACCAGGTTGCAAAGCTATTGTCGTGAGCCACTGAGCAGGAAAGGGTTAATGCTGGAACTTTCTTTAGGTCTTGTAATTCGATGGGCAAAGGTGAGTAAAGCCCTGAAGACAGGCAGGGGTGGCCCTTACTGATGGGGCTGAGGCTGGAGCGCAGAGCAGAGAGGAACATTTATCCAGGATCGGATGACTTTCATAGGCTCTAAGAGAAGAATGTATTAGTTTATCTCCCCTTCACTCCACAGGAATGCATTGATTTGCATTTTTATTAGAAAACTCTTCACCTTGATTTCTTTTCCTAGCTCCACAGAGTTCCCATTCATTACTTTATCATCGTGGTGAGATAAGCCCGGGTATGATCTTGAGTGTGGGGCTGTCAGGGGGAATTACCTGAAGGAGTTGGCAGTGAAGGTGGCATGTTGACTTGGGTCCACCACTTTATAAGCCGTGCTGGCAGCCCTGGAGACTGGCTTGTCTTGGGGGAGTTACCCAGATAGCAGGGAGGGTGGGAGAGGAAAGCAATGAAAAACTGACCAGGGGAAGAGCTAGTACGTGCAGCGCACTTGTGGGTTGTAATCATCAAAGGTCAGATCAGTGACTTTGTTGTTTCTCTCTCTGTGTGTACTGTACCCCAGCCTTTCTAATCTAATAGTAACCAACATTATGTTTTCGGATCTTGACCTAGATTGGAGCTGTACCCAGAATTTCTCAAGTTCTTAATTCCTGGAAATCTTTGAAGTAGCTCCTTCCAGGTCAGATGTCACCGAGGGGACAGAGGCTCTCTTTTCTAGCCTCCTGTCTGACTTCAGTGTCACCAAAGGCTCATCTCATTGCTAATAGTCCAACTTTTCATGCAGCAGTTGGGAGAGAGTGATTTGCTAAGTGGTTTCCTTGTATTGATTGCTTTAACGACTAGAAATGGGACCAAATTTGGGGATTTTGTCTTGCCAATGGAATAGGAAGAGAGTGCTTCCATGAGGGGGTGCCTCAGGGATGCCCCTGCGTGAGGGGTTGTGGATGTGGCTGCGGTTGCTGCTGACTCTTTGCTGACCTACAGTTGTGTCGTATGTTTATTCCCAAATGGAAGGGCTTATCACGATTGTTTCTTCTCATTTCTCTTTTCCGAGTTCTGCCCACTTGCTTTATTTATCAGTCTACCAAATGACCTGACTTGTCAAGGATTGTTAGTCCTTAATGGATGAGCTCCAGAGACCCATAGGTGTGGCCACAGTTGGTCTGACAGTGCCCTTGATGAGGTCTGTGGGGAACAGACTCTGTCCTCCTGCACCGTGTTGGTAGGACATTAGATAAAAAGATGCTGACTTGGAATATCTCCGCACCAGCACTGCCCAGTAGTACTTTGTGCCACGATGGAGATGTTTGCATCTCAACCGTGCAATATGATAGCCACTAGCCACATGGGGATATTGGACCCTTGAAATGTGGCTGATGTGTCTGAGGAACTGAATTTTTAATTTTATTTTGTTGTAATTAATTCAAATTGAGCTATATGTAATAAGTGGCTACCATATTGGACAGCACTGCTTGAGACCATGACCAGAGATGAACGATCACTGTGTTAGGACTTGGGGAGAAGTCTCATTGGGCATCCTTGTTTGCACTGGTAGGGTTAATACACTGCACACTCCAGGGGACATTAGTCTAATAGCACGGAATTGTGACATTGTATTTAAATGTTGAGAAGCAAACAAGACTTTAGGTCAGTTGGAGCTAGAGTAGGCAAGGGAGTTTCTTAGAGGAAGATGGCATGTTTGTAGCTTTCAGGTCTTCTGGAATAATGTCTAGGCAGCCATAAATGTTCTGTTTACTCATGCCTTGGGGAAGTAGTGTGGTATGGAAGACCCCAGGCTTGGGAGCCTAGTAGATCTGTGTGAAGATGGTGGTCATTTAAGCAAGCTAAGTAGCTTTCTGAGCCTCAGTTTCTTCACCTGCACACTGTGTATAATTGTACCTCAAAGAGCTGTTAACTTATACAAAGTACCTGGTGTCTTGGTACCTAGCAGGTTCTCAATTAATGTAGGTATTATTATAGGAAATAGGATTAGCATATATTTACATACTGAGGCTGCATGTTGAGCCTGAATTTATGCTCCTTTCTATCCTCTGAAGAAGGACACCTGTCTTTTCAATACCTATTGAGCTAGGAGTCCTGAACGGTTGTAGAGAGTCTAGAAAAGACAAGGGCGTGAAGAGGCAAGTCCTACACAGAGGGACCCTTGAAAATTTGGGAATTGTGATAAATCAGTTCATCTCCTGAGTCAGCAGTAAGGGCTCAGGTTTATTGGTTGCATACTGCAGTCTTCAGAACTCTGGACTTTATTCTCCGCACCCCGCCCCTTCTGGAAGAGTAGTCACGAGTTTACAGCTTAAACACTCTGGGTTTCAAGGCATTTATTTGCATGGCACCTTAAATACCTCCTGGAGATGGTTTCATGATCATTTCCTTATCTGCATTCTCTGTTTACTTGAACATGAGGTTGATTTAGTATCTTACAAGAACTGAACACTGTCTTCCAGACATCATTAATCTAACCTTTCTTATCCAGCATAAGTGTGAAATTAATCAAAAAGGAAAGGGAAATTAATAATATGCTGGTATTCACAATTCATCAGGAGACCTCACAGCAAGTATGAAATTAACTTCTCCAAATTAATACACATCAACAAATTAAAGGTAGGGAAAAGGATTATTTATTATTTAGGAAATGCTCCTTAATGCTTCCTGCTTTGGTAATTAGTTAGGTGATGGGTGTATCTGGTGATAAGACCGTTGAGTTTTGTGGTTACCTTAGGACCATAGAATGCATTAAATAAACCCCACCCCCTTCCCCCAATTTACTTAGATAAATGAGATACAGCTGGATGGCTAATATGTACTTGTTTCATGTCATTTGGAAAAGGTGTCCCCAAACACTTGCAGTTTTGATCTCTATTTACAGTAAGCTACATTTGATCCTGGGTTCTGTGTGTCCTTGTTATGACATGCGGTATGATCACTTTCAAAGGATACTTTATTGTGAACACATTATGGGAAAGAATGAGTGTTATAATTATAACTCTCGATTACAGCTTTTGCTGAGGTTGATAAAGGACAAGCTTCTGTTACTGGATTGTTCCTGTAATTACTGCAGAAATAACAGGCAGCAGTCACCTTCCATTAAGGGCGGGAAAGAAGGATCCTTACTATTTAAGTAATCACATAAGGTGCTGAATGAATCATCATCAGCCTCATCATGAGGAATTAAAAATAAAAGGAACAGCTGACATCATCCTATAGCAGGTTTTATGGATGCGAGAAATGCCAGATAGTTGAAGGAAAAGAGCTGTGTGTGGTGATGCCAAAGCCCATGTGTTAATAGCCTATTGGAAGTGGTTCGTGCACACGAGCATAGGGGAGGGGCAGAGAGAGAGGGAGACACAGAATCCGAAGCAGGCTTCAGGCTCTGAGCTGTCAGCACAGAGCCCGACGCGGGGCTCAAAGCCACAAACCGTGAGATCATGACCTGAGCCGAAGTCAGATGCTTAACTGACTGAGCCACCCAGGTGTCCTGGAAGTGCTTCTTAAACTTGAGCTAGCATCTGAGTCTCCTGGGCCCCAGCCTAGCGGCTCCATTTCAGGAAGGGTGTGATGAGGTCTGAGATTCTGCATTGCCAGCTTCACAGATGATTATGGTATTGCTGGTTTGAGATGGCATGTTGAGAACCTTTGGGCCAAAGGACAGAAACAGGTGTAACTTGGGGAAGGTTCAATTATTTTAATAATAATCTTGATGCTGGGGCATCTGGGTGGCTCAGTTGGTTAAGCCACTAAGCATCTTCTGCTCAGGGCATGATCTTGTAATTTGTTGGTTCAAGCCCTGTGTCAGGCTCTCTGCTGACAGCTCGGAGCCTGGAGCCTGCTTCTATTTCTGTGTCTCCCTCCCTCTCTGCCCTTGCCCCACTTGTACGTTGTCTCTCAAAAATAAATAAAATAAAATAAAATAATCTTGATGCAAAGGCAAATTACTCTTAGGGATGGGATGCAAGCTTTTCAAGGGCTTCTGCTCTTCCTGACTTAGTGAGCCTTAAAAAACAGATGCAAACCTAAGTAAGTGGTGTCCTGGCTCTCCTGGCTCACTGTCCTCATGTTTTGGTAAAGTCTTGGATAATTTTTTAAAACTTTTTTATTAAAACATTTTTTAATGTTTATTTAATTTTGAGAGGAGGAGAGGGCAGTGAGGGAGGGAGACACAGAATCCAAAGCGAGCTCTGCGCTGTCAGCTCAGAGCTGGACATGGGGCTCAAACTCACAAACCACAAGATCGTGACCTGAGCCAAAGTCGGATGCTTTACCAACTGAGCCACGCACGCACCCCTGCATCTTGGATAAACTTTGATGGGTACAAATATCTCTAGAATTCAAATTACTGATGAAGTCTCAAATTGCAAGGTTTGAATTTTTTTCTTATTTGTCCATCAAACACGTTTTACTTGGGGACCATCTGGAGAAGAACAGTCATTTTAACTAAGGGGATTCCAAGTTCCAGGCCACTGAATCATTGTTGTTGTCACACCTGCCTGGCAAAATAGCTGTTAGCAAAATGAAAATCTGATGTAACAAGCATTACCAGCGGCGGTGGTTCCAGGCTTCTCACTGGTTCTACTAGAACTGCCTTTTACTATCCTGGGAATTATTATATTTTCGCAGTAGCAACCACCGCAGGAAGAATCGCTGAGATTTGTGGAGGATTCAGGGCCTCTCTCGGGTGAGAGCGGTGCTCCGGCTGTGCTGTGTTAGCGCGGATGGATCCCACTGCCATTCTCTGAAAGACCCCATGATCACCTCTGTTCAGACACGAGAGAATGGAGCCTGGGAGAGCCACTTGGCCGCTCCTCACACAGCTTGCGAGGGTTGGATTTCTCTCTTTGAGTCCAGGCAGCATGAGCAATGTGGGGCACATTTAGATTGGACTCTATTTTGGGGGAAACTCTCAAAGGCATTGTGATGAGAGGCCTCCCTGCAATGGAAAGATGCTAGAAGGTTTTGAAGTATGTTCGACCCAAATGTATTTAAGGTTAAGGTGTGTAAGCTGTGATGTCAAGGATCATTTTAGATCTTTGTACCTGTGCCAAATTTCACTGTGTGGTGAATTTAGCTGCCCTGCCCCACATAAGATGAAAGCCATTTGAAGCCAGTATTGCCGTTATGTGTGTTGTTCTGTTTTGTTTGCTGTGAGACCATCTGATATTTGATCAGGAAGATTGAATGATTAAAGCTTATAAAAACATGCTTGTGATTTGTCTCTCATGGGTACCAGTAGGTACATCTTCTTATTCAAAATGTTTTCTGTAGGGATGAAGCCGTATACTCCCTTCAACTATTTTCTCACATGAATACATGTACTGGGTGATACTGGTGCTGTCCACCTTGGCTTATTAGCCTCCAGAAAAGGAGACAAGGAAAGACTGCTTTGAGCTATGTGCATGGGTGTTTTGGCATCATGATTCTGGGACATACAGAGACATAGTTGATAGGGAAGAAGATGATGAAAAGCTTGAGTGTAAACTTGACAAGGGGATCAACCCAGCAGATTCGGGTGCAGAAGGACATGAGGAGTGAGGAGGTGTGAGACCCCTAGGTCTGGAATTGGCCACCATCGTCATGTGTTATTGGATCCAAAGGAGGTTCTGTGGAGGTGATCCTTGAACGTGGAGGGGAAGGGAACAGGAGGCAGGAAACTTCATTGCAGACTCCTCATAGAATGCCGACCTAGAGTGCAGAGTTGGTCGTGTAGGTCGTTTGCTTGTGGGCCATTTATAATTTCTTTTATCCAAAATAACAAATGAGGGGCACCTGGGTGGCTCAGTTGGTTAAGCGTCCAACTTCGGCTCAGGTCATGATCTCACAGTTTGATGCGGGTTTGAGCCCCGCATCAGGCTCTGTGCTGACAGCTCAGAACCTGGAGCCTACTTCAGATTCTGTGTCTCTGTCTCTGTCTGTCCCTCCCCTGCTCAGGGTCTGTTCTGTCTCTCAAAAACAAATAAACATTAAAAAAAATTCAAAATAACAAATGAAAGGGGTAAAATGTTGGTTGAAAATGGGATTCCAGCTTTTCCTGGCTACTTTTCCACTGAGTGTGTCTTCTGTGATCACCACCTATTCTTTCTAGATTGAAATGAATTCCCATGATGCTTTACAAATGCACTCTTAATTTAGGTGTAATTAAGAAAGGGAAGAAAATCAAAGCATAAGTCCAAGAAGAGAGTGAGGGAGCCTATTAATGCCCACAAAACAAACCTGTGCGTGAAATCTTGATGAGAGCTGGGGAGTGCTGCTGTTCTAAAAATGTGGAAGGAGAGGGGCATCGGGGTGGCTCAGTGAGTTAAGCGTCTGACTCGGTTTCGGCTCAGGTTATGATCTCACAGTTTGTGAGTTTGAGCCCTGCATCGGGGGTTCTCACTCCTCTCTCTGCCTTTCCACTGCTTGTACTGTCTCTCTCTCTCAAAATAAATGAACAAACTGAAAAAAAAAATGAGGAAGGATAAAGGACTTCCTTCCATGTTTTCTTGATCTAGACAGCCAGCTCGAAATGACTATAATTTTTCATTAATGTTACATATTTAGCTCCTCAGCAAATGATCATTTAACTTGAGTTGAACATGAAAGCTTTGCTGAAGATAGGAGTGAACGGCCTTTTGGTTTCATGGTGACCATGAATTTTGCTAGGAATAGAGCCAAGGGTAATGTAATGGTTTTCATAGGACTTGGGGAATAACTTGTCTGATGCTTAAGGAGAAATTAAGATTAAGTTCTTATTTAATATGAACATATTGAAGAAAAATTCAGATTTGAAAGTATTGAATTTTTTGTGGGGCAAGGACAGCACATGAACATTAAAAATTTTTTAAAAATGTTTTTTAATTTATTTTTGAGAGAGAGCGTGAGCAGGGGAGGGGCAGAGAGAGATTGAAACATAGAATCTGAAGCACCTCCAGGCTCTGAGCTGTCAACACAGAGCCTGACACAGGGCTCAAACTCATGAACGCCGGGATCATGACCTGAGCCGAAGTTGGCCGGTTAACTGACTGAGCCACTTAGGCACCCCACATCATGAACATTTAAAAAATCTTATAGTCTTAACAGCTCCATCCCAGCACTCACTTGGAAAATTGCCCTGTAATGCACCAGTTGAGATGTTGATGAAAACATAGAGAAAAGACTAAAAGTAAGCTTTTATCATTTAGGTCTAAGGCACGTAGACATTCATTTTGCTAGCTTTTGCCACTACACGTGATTGAAGGGGTTTTGATATTGACCAAAATGCTCAGGATTGTTTTCTTAAAGTACATCTCGATGACTGGACTTGGTGGAATTAGCTTCTTCTGTTTCACAGTATTGCATCCTGATAAACTGTTCATTCACCTCAGAGCTGTGTCCGAATGCAGAGTGCTATAAAAAGGAGGCCACATGTTCACTGGCATTGACAGAGTTCTTTCTAACCGTCCATCTTTTTTATTTATTTATTTATTTATTTTTTAAATGGTGGTGGAGGGGCAGAGTGAGAGAGAATCTGAAGCAGGCTCTCTGGTCTCACCACAGAGATGCGGAGGCTCAAACTTAAGAACCATGAGATCATGACTTGAGCCGAAGCCAGCCGCTTAACTGACTGAGGCACCCAGGCAACCCTAACCTTCCGTCCTATTTCAGTAAACATTTTTTTAAATTTCTATCCAAGCTAGTTAGCATATAGTGCAACAATGATTTCAAGAATAGATTCCTTAATGCCCCTTACCCATTTAGCCCATCCCCCTCCAACAACCCCTCTGTTCTCTACATTTAAGAGTCTCTTATGTTTTTGTCCCCTTCCCTGTTTTTATATTATTTTTGCTTCCTTTCCCTTATGTTCCTCTGTTTTGTATCTTAAAGTCCTCATATGAGTGAAGTCATATGATACTTGTCTTTCTCTAATTTCGCTTAGCAGAATACCCTCTAGTTCCATCCACGTAGTTGCAAATGGCAAGATTTCAATCTTTGATTGCTGAGTAATACTCCGTTGTATATATACACCACATCTTCTTTATCCCTTCATCCGTCGATGGACATTTGGGCATTTTCCATCCTTGGGCTATTGTTGATAGCGCTGCTATTCAGTGAACGAGTCTGAGGTAAGGCAGCTGGATGGAGGTGGTGGGTTTGGAATGACTGCCAGTCGAGCCTCTGCTCCCCAGTTGCCCGGTGCACGGGTTGCTCAGAGATCGTTGACACATGCACAAATGTTAATGCCACGAAAGGTAGGTGTATGCCGTAGACCATGTAACGATTTTGATGTAAAAGATTTTGATTTAAAAAATAACCAAACTCAGGGGCGCCCAGGGGGCTCAGTCGGTTAAGCTTCCAACTCTCGGTTTCAGCTCAGATTGTGGTCTCACTGTCAATGCAGAGCCTGTTTGGGATTCTCTCTCTCTGGCCCTCCCGTGATGGTACTCTCTCTCCCTACCTCGAAATAAATACTTAAAAAAAATAACCAAACTCAGACATTTTGTAGCAGAAAATGATGCATGTTCTTCCATGAGGTTCTTCAGGGGTGGAGCGGTTGCTTCGTCTTTGAATACTTCTGGGCAGTCAGCTTGAGGACAGGTCCATGCAGCATGGTTTTAATGTTTTCCTCCCTCCTCCTTTCCCACTCTCGCCTTCCCTCCCTCCCTGTTGAACTATTTCAGTTTTACTATTCTCCAATGACAGATTCCAGGAATATCAGAAACATGCAGTATATATCTGTTAAAGGACATGTTCCTCCCCCCTTTTCTTTTATAAAGGAGTATTAGGGAAAATACTAGCTTTATCAGAAGCACATAGATCTATTTCTAAAATACTTTCCACTTTTTTTTCCTTCTTCTTCAAGGTGAAGTGGCCACAAGTAATCTGTTACATTTGAATGAACAGGCTTGGAATTCAATTGGGTTTATCTTCTATTGCAAACTCCTTAGTTTTTTGTAATAGAGCTATCGATTTTTAAAATTGCGTGTCTACATATACTTGGGACTCTGTGTGTATATTAATGCAGTCTAGTCCGGAAAGCATTAGAATCGGTAAAAGCTTGGTTTTCATGCCTCCTGAGATTTGGAGAAGCTCCGTCATTGCCAAACATAGCCTTACTCCTACTGAACTAATGATGGATTTGGATCACGTGCTATCATACAATTTTTTTTTTTTTAGGTAAATGCCTTTGGGTGTTGAGGTGATCAGGCCTCCCAGCTGGCTATTTTTGGGATATCTCTTTTTGGGAGACTATGTTGAAAGGCAACTGGGTTCCAAAAGGGGAGAAGCAAAGACCATAGAAGGTCTTTGTCAACCTGTTTGCAAGAGATCGAGCAAGAACCTAACAGTGTCTTTCTCCTTGTGATTTCAGGAGTGATTACTGTTCTGAAGTGGACATTGGAGGAGGAAACATTAGGCCATGTAAGTACTGAAGTAAGCAGATTCTCATACAGCCAAGCACAGACCCAGGACATTTGCCATTGGGAGGAGAAGACCAAATAGTTGAGTCAGATGTTAGCATTTAGAACTGTCTAAATACAGACCCCTAATCCCAAAGGGTGGAGAGGTGGCTTTGCTGCTCCAGTCCCGAGGGGACATCTCTGGCTCTCTGGAGCTTAATCTTTCGGGATAATTGGGCAAAGATACTTGCACTGTTTAGAATTAGTCAAGTGACTGAGCAGAAGTCCATTGATCATGGACTCATTCATTCAGTCATTGATCATGGCCGGTTACTCTGACATAAAATGGCTGGCTTCATTGGAGCAGCCCAGCCCAAACCTGACACAAAGGGTCATGATGGGAACAGAAGTCAAAACAATGAATTGGAGAGTGTGATTCCTTAAGACTGCACAGTCTCTGAACTGTCTGTATCACAAAACCACTGCTCAAGAAGTACGTGTTCCTAAGTCCTCAGTTAAGAATGCATTTTATGGAGGAAGAAATTTGCTAAGTACTTCCTGATTTGAACTGTCTGAATAGCCCGTAGTGCTTAAAATCAGTGTCCAGGCTACCCTTGAGGGTAAATGAGATGTTCAGCTTGGGAGCAGAGTATTTAGGTTTCACAGCCTGATAGGATTTGGGTGTCAAGGTTATGGGGCTAACAAAATGAAACATTAAACATTCCTAATTCCTGTTTCTTTGATGTATGTGGGTCTTTGAACACACTTTGTCTCTAACAACATCACAGGAAAAAGATACCGCAGTGGGGGGAAAAAAACATCCCAGCAACTCACAAGCAGACGAATGTCTGATAGGAATAAAAGCCTTAATGTTAGAGCTAGAAAATCATGTGACCATGTGACTTTTATCAGAGGCTTCTCTCTAGCTGTCACCTTGAGAGTGTGTCCTGCTGGGAGAAACCAGAGAAACAAGAAATATCTCCTTGGGAACCCCGAAGGGATTCTGAATTTCTGAAGATGGGGGATTTTGTCTAATATGAAACAAACCTATTTAATTCCCTCTGCCCCCCCTCCCTCCGGTGTACACACACATCACTTAATGGTAATTGTACTTCATTTCAGCGGCCGGAGACTGAACAGTGTATCTTTAGGAGTGTGTTTGGAAATGAGTGTACTGCTGGCAGATAGAATAGTTGGTTTACTGCCCTCTAAGACTTGGCAGGCAGGGCAGCTGGGGGTAGCGGGCTGACATCCTGAGACCTGGAGCTGGGTCTGTGGTCCCTGGTACCCAGCTGCTGCAGCTTATGCTGTGGGAAGGATGAAGATCTTTCCGCCTTTCCTGTGCTGTGATTCGTCCCCGCCCCCATGTCCGTGTGTGGCTTCCTTCCTTCTCTCAGCTGTGTGCCGTGTGGGGTTGACAGCCTTCATGGAGCAGGCAGACGTGTTGGCATCATGTGGCACTCCTGGGCTGTGTCTGTCTGCCACCAAATATGTTGACACCTTCCCTTTTGAGCCTGCCATACCTAGCCGCCTTTGGAGGGGGCCTCTTGGCTCCTTTGGGAGTAGCTACTGAAAGAGCAGCTGTCTGTCAGCCTCCTCCAGAGCCGTCAAATTGGGCTACAGTCAACCTGCTGTTGGAAGGGTTCCCAACACAGCAGACATGGCTGTCATTGACATTTATAACTGGGAAGCCGTATCACAGATGAGTTTGCATTTCTTTTTTTTTAAATTTTATTTATTCATTTATTTAGGGAGAGAGAGAGTGCACAAGCAGGGGAGGGTCAGAGAGGGAGAGAACCTCAAGCAGGCTCTGCACTGTCAGCTCTGAGCCCGACGTGGGGGTTGAAGTCACGAACTATGAGATCATGACTTGAGCTGAAACCAAGAGTCGGATGTTTAACCAACTGAGACACCCAGGTGTCCGAGTTTGCATTTCTTACCATCCTTTTAAATAGCCTTCAGAATAGGAAGCACGTGGCTTCACACACTCAGGCAGCTCCCAGGAGGGTGGGAGGAGTTGGGTCTTCCTGAAGGCAGAGAGGCAGCTCAGCGTTCTCCCCACACTGTCTCCATGCTGACTGAGGAGGTAGTTGTCCGGGCTTTCTGCCTGTGTTTATGTGTGACCACGTGAGTTGGTTTAGGTCAGGCTCTTAAGACGAATAACTCTTGAACTCTGATTACTGCAGAGCCTGTGAAAAGAGAGGAAAACTGAAGTCTGAAAAAGCTTCTCAGGGCCACCTGGGTGGCTTAGTCAGGTAAGGGTCTGACTTCAGCTCAGGTTATGATCTCATGGTTGCTGAGTTCGAGTCCCACATTGGGCTCACTACTGACAGTGCAGAGCCCACCTTGAATCTTCGGTCTCCTCTCTGTCCCTGCCCTGCTCACATGCTCTCTTTCTCTTTCAAAAATAAGCAAACATTAAAAAAAAAAAAACCTTTTTAAAAATAAAAAGGCTCTTCAAGTGGGTCTTGTAGATCCCATATCGGGTTACCTGGTTTTTTTTAATGCCCTGATTTTTCAAAGAAACACCTTCTAACTTTCATTTCTTAAGACTTGACCAGAAGAGAAAGATGCAGTGTTTGTGGTAAAAATAAAAGCTAGAGTCACACCAGGAGATCTTGTGAACACATACAGCCAAAGAAAGTGAAGAAGGTGTGAAGTGGAATCAGAATGTGTTTTACTTACTGTGGATCTGTGTAGACTGTGAATTCCTTGAGGACTAGGACTGGCCTTCCTCTTCGTCATGGCACTCGTGGCTGGCACAGAACCTCGCCCCTGGCAGCACTGCGAGCTGAACGGATGAGTCTGAAGAGGGAAAGGTTTTAGTAGAAAAAGGGTTTTCATTTATTTATTTACTTACTTTTAATCCCGATAGTATAGACAATGAAGTATGTTCATCATCAAATCCAGATTATGGGATTTAAAGTTGATGATGTTTTCCTGTTGGCATCAAAGATGAGTAATCTTGGAAGAGGTGGGGGCTTAGAGGGCAGGCTGAGATGTGATTAAGTGAAACCCCTTCACTGCCGATGCCCAGAGTTCTTTCCGCGGTGCTCAGGACATTGGTGGTGTCTTAGGAAATGTCCGCACCTGACCTTGGCTGTGCAGCCAAGTTCAGTGCATAGTTGGCTAGCCTGGCTGCAGTAGGTAGGAAGGCGCTCTTGAGCCAGCGTGATCGTGACCACAGGCTTTGGGGAAGACTGTTAACTGAGGAATGTCTGTCACCTTCCTGGCCCTTGGCCTGCGGTGCACACTGGCATCGTGTTCCCCTTTCTCAGAGCCCAGAAGGTGCCCCGGAGCCAGTAAGACTACAGGCCGGGAGCCCCTGCCCAGTACTGACGGGCGGGCAGGGTGGATGGAACCTTGCTTCTCTCCTGGCCCAAGGGAAGGGACAGGTGCGGCTGCGGGAGGTAGAGGATGTGTCTCATCACCAGGCCCCACATGGAGGGACAGAGTACTTGTCTCCCTCAGACATGCCTGGCTTTGACCGGACCTAATCAGGATTCCTGGTTCATGGCAAGAGCTTTCAAAACAACATCATGCATCTTTTCTCTCATTTTACTTGAAAAAAAAAAAAATAAAATGTTTAAATACTTCAAGTATCTAGAGAAGTGCAGAGACTTAACTAAAACACTCAGGGACCCCCCCCACCCCATATCTGGTGAATCCCTTTCTGATCCTACTGATGACACGTCTTATTAACCGTGAAATGTGCTTATGTTAAAATTACCATACTTCTATCCTTGGACATTAAAAAAAGTTTTTTTAATGTTTACTTATTTTTGAGGGAGAGACAGAGTGTGAGCAGAGAAGGGACGGAGAGAGACACAGAATCTGAAGCAGGCTCCAGGCTCTGAGCTGTCACGGCAGAACCTAAGGCGGGGCTCAAACTCACAAGCAGTGAGATCATGACCTGAGCCGAAGTCGGTTGCTAAACTGACTGAGCCGCCCAGGTGCTCCTACTTCAGGAATCCCTTGTAATGGGCAATTCAGCCAGTCCTGCTTGGTGCAGCTAATGATGTCTCCACATCCCATGGCCGTGTCATGGTGAAGGCTGCTCGCTTCGTCATACCTGGTGCCACACACAGATGACCCCTCTGCTGAGAGCCTCTCGTTTCTCCCCAAGCCAGTATGCGATTCCCCATGTGTGTCGGCCTCACTGGAGAAGACAGGAGAAGGCCATTTTATGCCACCCCTCAAGCTTGGAGGGACGGATAGACCGCATCTGTGGGGCAGGCTGTGGCTCTCCCTCAGGTTCATTAACATGGGCAAGGCCCATTGACAGCTTTCTAGTCATTTATCCTCTTAACTTGGCCCTTTTCTGGGACCCGAGTCCTGTGTTGTTTTAGCTGTTGATTGATCATTCACTTAACTCTTCAATTTGATCAGAGCCTCTTGGTAGCTTACAGGAATCAGTGCCCACAGCTCATGCATCCAAAGGGCTCATGGGCAGTTTGTCACTACCCATCTAATGAGATAGTGCCTTGAGAGGGGAATGGGTGAGCAAGTTGCTGGGCCAGGAGGATGGAGGAGAACTCAGATGAGGCAGGAGGGATGGGGGAAGGTGGTGTGGGAACCCTGGGAATTTGGCTGAAGTGTTTGGTGATTCTGGGTGATTCGAGAAACAACGGTTCTTAACGCTTCTTCATCATCATAGATTGGTACAACAAAAATAAATGACTAGGAAGTGAAATTTAAAAAAAGGGAAGTCCAGAATACAGTTTTATGAGTGGATTCGAAGAGAAAATGACCTTGTCACATTGCCATAAACGCTTCCAAGATGCTTACCCTCAAGTTTGGTACTTACTCTCTATGGACAAAACTGGACCGGCCCCGCTCTGTGGATCCCCACCCCCAACTTTGAGTAGCACCAATTTAGGAGATGATAGTCTTAGCTCCATTCTCGTCCACTGGGAGGCCCACCTTTGCCTCTCTCCCTCTCGGTTTTTATGCACAGCATTGTTCTCCCTGACAGGAAATGGGGGACCAGGAACAGGTGCTTGTTCCTGAGTTTCCTGCCCAAATGGGTTTCCTTGTAGAGATCTTTCTAGAAGGAACATGCTGGGGATTATTTCATCGGCTCCTTTGGCCACCACAAGCAGATGTCTGACCAGCTCTTCGGGAAGGTTCATGTTCTGAGGGACCTTCTGTAACAAGTTGATCTCCCTGTATGTATGTGTGTGGTTATATGTACAGTGGGGGTAAGTTTTTTCTAGTGCATAGTTGTAGGCTACTTGGTGGTGGGGTGGGGAAGTCTCTTGGTGACTGAGGCCAAATCGGTCCTGACTTTGAAGACAGCTTCCTGTATGCTATGAAGCTTCAAGAGGTACCCTGCAGTGGCGTCACTTGTAGCCTGTGGTGCCGGGGGAGCATGCAGGAGGCAGCCCGGGAGGGTATTTCAGCCAGGCCTGACAGTACACAGCCCCTTTCCATTCGTATTCCGTTCCCTGGAACTCCGTCACCTGGCCACACCTTGCCAGTGGTGTGTTGGGGACAAGAGGACGTGGATTCAGTGAGGAGTGAGTGCTGTCCATGGCCTCCCTTTCTGCCGAGTCTCTGATTCACTTAGAACCGTGTTCACCGTTGCATTCTTTTATCCACGTGAACTCATTTATTTCCCTTTTATGCCAGCTCCTGATGATGGTCCGGCCTTACGTTTTTATGCAGCGGGGTGAGAAACCATGGGAAGCAGAGAGAATGGAAGTTGCCTCAATTCACGGACCGTGATTACACAGGCCATTGTCAGCAGCCAGGAATGGCCTGTGCTGAGGATGAGAGAACACTGGCTACGTGCCACAGGCCGCATTTGGGGCTTTTTTTTTTTTTTTTAATCCAGGTATTTCTGAGTTGAGAGCAATGCTTAGTCTTTAGAAAGTAAATAGCACTTAAGCAGAAGGAAAGCATTGGTGGGAGGGGGCAGCCAGTAACCCGTGTTGAAAGGTGGCCGTGGTGATGTAATTTGATAAATAGCTGAAGTAGCTCTAATGTTTCCATAAGTGTGCTTTTTCTTCCTGCAGCAGTGAATTGAAAAGCACACAGAAAACCCCCAAGCCCTGAACATTTTTATTTGCTCTCAATCCAGGGAAGCCAGAGAATCAGAGTAAGAGAGGGGAGATTGTGGGAGGGTGCAGGGGCTGGGGCGTGTGTGGGGCAGAACCTCAGCAGAGTTGCAGGGCATAGCATCCTTCTGGAGCCTGCATGTACCTGAGTGGTGGGGGAACGGGACTAGGAAAGTGAGGATGGAGGCGATGGAAGTGGTGAGCTACCAGAAAGACTACGTGACAACCCAGAGATCGGCAGCCTGGAAGTTGTCACGCTCCTGGGGCTGCAGCACGCTGGGAGCTGGTGGTGGATCACAAAGGTAACGCAGGGCCTTCTGGAAAGAGCTGCGTCCGTGGAGAACATGCCACTGGGCAGAGACCCTGGCTTCCTCCCCGTGCCTGCCCTCCCGGCTTTTGCTGGTGCCTCCTGTAGGCCAACCCTACATGGAAACCAGATGGTAAAGGGGTTTGGGAGATGAGGTTTCTAGGATATGTTGCAAAAAGGGCAGGGCGTGCAAAGAATGGGCCTAAGAACAAAAAGGTGGGTGGTTGCCACAAGGCGTGTAACCTCTTGGTGGAAAGGAAGGAAAATAAGTAGATACAGCAAGAGATTGCTTTAGGAAAGAAATATTGCAGGCTTTGAGACCTTTCTTCCATGGCGTATTCCCTCCGTGTTTCTCTATTACCACCTATGTCCCCATTTCATCATTTTGTTAGGCTTTTTATACCTAATGTGATATTTTCTGGAGCCATTTGACTCCCTGGTAATGGCCAGCATCTATTGAATGCTCACTGTGTACTGTGATGGTAGAGTTTTCAGTGCAGTATCTGTCTTAATTCATCGAATCATCCGAGCAACTCTCTGATGCAGGAGCAGTCAGTCCTCGTTATTTGAAGATTCTGGATTTGAATATTTGCCCTCTTATTAAAACGTATCTGTAATGGCAAAATCAATAGTTACACTGCTTTTGTGGCCATTCACAGTCACGCCCAGAGCGCAGGGAGATTTGAGTTGCCTGATGTGCACTGACATTGACCAGTGCAGCCCTCTGCCTTCTTGTTTGAGGTGTCACACTGTGCCCAAGTATTCTCTTTGTGATCTAATTAGTGCCCCTCCTTTGGGGGAATTTTTGAACTTTTCTTGGGTGATTTCATGGTTTAAAATGGCTCCTCAACATAGTATTAAAGTGCTGTGTAGTGTTCTAAGTGCAGGAAGGCTGGGATGTACCTTACAGACAATAGATGTGTGTTAGGTAAGCATCATCAAGCATGAGTTACAATACTGGCTGTGTTAATGAGTCAACAATAAAAATAGGTGTCTTTAAAAAAAAATTATTTTTACATTTATTTATTATTGAGAGACTAACACAGCATGAACAGGGGAGGGGCAGAGAGAGAGAAGGAGACAAAGAATCTGAAGCAGGCTCCAGGCTCTGAGCAAGCTGTCAGCACAGAGTCTGATGCGGGGCCTGAACCTGCGAACCGCGAGATCGTGACCTGAGCTGAAGTCGGTTGCTCAACTGACTGAGCCACTCAGGTGACCCCAAAAATAGGTGTCTTAAAGCAGAAACACATAAAATGTGATCATGAATCCATCAGTTGACAGAAATGTTGTGGCTCGAGGCTCACAGGAACCTAATCCTATGTTTCCCCTGGCTCCTATGGAGCCCTGGTCCAACATTCTCTAATTCAGGGTTCACTGTAACTTTAGAGAATGTAACTATGGCAACTAATCACCATCACCTGTACAATGGTTATCCCCAGTTTCTAGCAGACTGAGGCATGTAGAAGTCAAGGAGGTTGCCCAGTGTCACCCAGTAGGATCAGAACGCAGGCAGTGTGGCGCCCATTGCTCTTCAACTCTGTGCTCTACTGGCTTTGATATCTGTTTCGGACTTGTTTCCACCCTTTTGAATCTGCTGTTGATGCTGGTGAAACCAACCCTAGGGCTGTTTTCAATGATAAAACTCCTTGTGGTAAAGCCAGGGGCTCTCTCTGGTTGGGAATCATGATGTATAACTCCATAGTAAAGGTAATAATCTTAGACATGTGCATAAAAACCTCCGCGTATTTCCTGTGAGTTAGTTCTCACAGAGGCACTATGAAGTGCACGTCAACCTCCATTTCATAAATAAAAGCTGGCGTCTCGGAGGTTGCGATTTGGACAGGGCTCCAGGGTGAGAGGGTGGTAGAACAGAGATTCAGAAACCCAGGCTTCTTGGCTTCAAATCCTTTGCTCCTTTTGCAAAATTGATTAGGGCTTTCACTGAGGCCCTGGGGCCTCCTTTTCGGTTTTCATTCTGCCCTGCTCAGGAGAAAGCACAGTAAGTTAGAATTGTGTGTAAAATAAGCGATTCCAAGGAGGGATCAGAAATATTTTTTTTAAAAAGACTGTTGAGGGGCTCCTGGTTGGCTCACTCAGTTAAGTGTCTGACTCTTGTTTTCTGCTCAGGTCATGATCTCATGGTTCAGTTTGTGAGTTTGAGCCCGGTGTCAGGCTATGCGCTGTCTATGTGGAACCTTCTTGTGATTCTCTCTCTCCTTCTGTCCATCCCCCACTTGGGCGCGTGCGTGAATGTGCTCTCTCAGAATAAATAAAAAATAAAACTTAAATAAAATAACTATATTTCCATGTTTATAGAAAGCCTTTCATGTGCTAGAATGACCTTTTCGGAAAGATTTTTTTTTCTTCATTAGGGAAATATTTGAAAAACTAAGGAAAAATAATTTGAGAGGGCTGTGGGCATTTCCACAGTGGCATTCTCTTGTCTAAATATTGTTCCTGCCTTGTCTCTTTAGTCTTCTTTTTGTATTTAAATTTGCGTTTGAATAAGAAATAGATGTGCTTGTTAAGAGTTAAAAGAGCATTGTGAAAACAAACCAAAATGCCCCTGTGCTTGGGGCAGGGGCTGTGCCTGATTTCTCGCGAACATTTTACAAAGGTGTTCTTACGTCCACCACAGTGATTCTCAGCTGGCAGTGATCAGGGGAAATTGGCCTGTAGTGGGTGGAAGATGGGGGAGTGTTCCTGGCCCTGTGGTGGGTAGAGCCCAGGGGTGCCCATAAACGCCCTACAGTGCACAGGCCAGCCTAACAGCGAGTATAAGCCCCAATAGTCAGTAGTGCTGAGCTTCAAGAACCCTTCCCCACCTTCAAAGTAAACTACAAGGGCTGTCTTATGTGAAATACAAAAGCTTTTGTGACGTGTATTTTGTGTCTTCAGAGGCGTTTGCTTGCTTTTTTTTTTTTTTAAGTTTATTTATTTGGGGGGCGGGCCGCGCCTGGGTGGCTTACTCGGTTAAGCGTCTGGCTTCCGGCTTTGGCTCAGGACATGATCTCACGGTTCATGGGTTCGAGCCCCGCGTCGGGTTCTATGCTTACAGCTCAGAGCCTGGAGCCTGCTTCGGATTCTGTGTCTCCCTCTCTCTCTCTGACCCTCCCCTGCTCGTGCTGTCTCTCTCTCCGTCTCTCAAAAAAAAATTTATTTTGGGGGGAGAGGAGAACGAGAGAGAGCACCTCCCCCCACCCTGTGTGCAAACGTGGGGGGTGGGGCAGAGAGAGAGGGAGAGAGAGAATCCCAAGGAAGTGCATTGCTGACAGCCTGGAGCCTGATGGGGGGCTCGAATCCACAAACTGAGATCATGACCTTAGCTAAAATAAAGAGCTGGAAGCTTATGCCACTGAGCCACCCAGTTTTTTCTTTCTTTCTCTCTCTTTTTTTTTTTGCTTCTGGGTGTGTGTGTGTGTGTGTGTGTGTGTGTGTGTTTTGGCTGCTGGTTGTACTGCAGCTGCCGCCCCCTGCTGGGACACTTGGGCGTGGACCTCTCCAGGTGTGGCTGCCAGGGCTGGGTCAGCTCTAGAGACTAAAAGCAGTGAAACTGACTTCAGCCCATGTGTTCTGCTTTTTTGCTACTACACTGTGTGGTCAGTTCTAAACAAAGCCAGTGATAAATACCTCTGGGAGGGGTGTGTGTGGAAAACTCTGGTTTAAGTTCTCAGTAATTGCTGCTGTTAATAATGCTACGTAAATATGTTAATACTTCTTTATACAGACTTAAGATTACTATAGGCTTCTACTTACCATTTAATGAACATCGTATTCTTCATGGAAAGTAATTTAGAGAATTTCCTGTCCTGGCATTGCTGACACACGTGGACTGAGCTACAAATGTTGCTTTGAGAGCAGCTTCCTAATTTTAGAACTGTTGGAACTCACTTAGATGCGCTTGATACCTCCAGCCCTTGTGGTACCACGTATTCCTGTGTTTGTACAGAGCTTTATAATAAATGGTAGTGCAGTTTAAGATGAAAAAAACGGAACTTGAGTTTCTTCAATTCTTTCACTCTGTGTGACTGTTTGGAGTCTTCACGTGTGTTGGAAATTTAAAACCGTGAAAGATTGAGAGCTCTTAACAGTAGTTCAGTAAGTGTGTGTTTCACGTCATAGAAGAAATATTTCACTGAATTTTAGAAGTCACTTTAAAAAGTGACATGTAAAAAAAATGGTGGTTTAAAAACTGAAGAAAGACTCAAGAATATAATGATGATGGATTATTGTATACACATTGATGGAAATAATTTTGTCAAATGGAAGAGGGACTATTAAATAGTGATCTACCCTGCCGGTCCCCTATGCCAGGTATGTCACTGTGAGGATGGTTGAGATCGCTAAGAAAAATAATTGAGGGGCACCTGTGTGGCTCAGTCAGTTACGTGCCTGACTTTAACACAGGTCGCTGTTTGTGGGTTCAAGCCCTGCGTTGGGCTCTGTGCTGACAGCTCAGAGCCTGGAGCCTGTTTCAGATTCTGTGTGTGCCTTTCTCTCTCTGCTCCTCTGCTGCTTGCTATCTCTCTTCATAAAAAGTTAATAAACATTAAAAAAATTAGAAAATCATAAAAAAAAAAGAAAAAGGATTGAAAGGAAAAGGAAGTGGTCCCAGGAAAGCACTCAGTTACTTCTGTTGATCTGGTTTCTGTGTGAAATCAATGCCCTTTGAAATGCCATGCAGGATTGAAGTTCTGACCCAATAGGATCTTTGTGAAGGTACACAAATCTTGCCCTCAATCCTAATGTTTATTTTTATTTTTTAAGGTTTATTTATTATATAGAGAGACAGAGAGAGCACATGAGCAGGGGAGGGACAGACAGAGGGAGAGAGAGAAATGCTGACAGCAGTTCAATGCGGGGCTCGAACTCTCGAGCCAAGCCCTCCAATCATGACCTGAGCTGAAACCCAAGAGTCGGATGCTTAACTGGCTGAGCCACCCAGACGTCCCTACCCTAATGTTTTAAAACTTTGTTGATTTATACATAGAGAACAGTGTACACATTGTTAGCGTACAGCATGATGAAATGTCACAGCCAAACATTGCCGTGTCCGTGTTCCCAGATCAAGAAAAAAAAAAAACCTGAACAATACCCAGAAGCCCCCTGGGGCCCCTTTCTAGTTGAGATTTCCAGTCAGCTCCATCCCAGGTATAACCACTGGCCTGACTTCTAACAGCACAGATCAGTTGTGCTGTTTTTGGATGTTACATAAATGGAATTCATCATACAGTACATAAAGGGAAGACTAATTTTAACCCATCTCTCTCAAATTTGATTGTGACTAGAGACATTTGAAGTACTCCAAATCGTGCCAGTTAAACATCTTGACGACTTTCAGTGGTAGATTAACAAAAATTTCCAGTCTAGTTCATGTAGTTCACAAGTAGAAGCATTGGCCTTCAGGGTAGTACCATTTGATATGCTTGCTTCTGTAATGAGGAACATGAGCAACCCAATTATGTTGTGACTTGCTGGGCTTTAGAGTTTTATGTGGAAGCAGATAATTGTATGGACATGAAATTGGAATTTGTATACTGAAGTAATCCAGTTCATTTGAAGCGAGAGTAGCTTATAGGCTTATGGCGTGGTCAATAAGTTGCCTACACTGTGTGGAAGTTTATAATTGGGTGTAGATTGGGAATTATAGCATGGCAGTGGAAGTGTATTGCATCAGTGTATTACAGTCACACCCCACGTTCTGAGGAGTAAGCATATCTTGTCTGTGGAGACAGAATGGATGGACTGTTTGAATAGTTTGGGCCACCAGCGTCTGAAATCACCCTTCACATAATGGGAGGAATTCAGTACTCAATTTGAAGGCCCCTGGGAATGTTGAATTCTTCCATTAACATAAAAGTATTATTGAGAAAAAAATAGCCTTCTGTGGAACCGTCATCCATGGTGAGAATCTGTATTCTCACTCGTCTCTGGATCTGTCAGAGGCTGGCTCGTTCGCCATGAGCGGTGGCGGCCGATTTGGGAGGTTGGTGCGGCTCCTACTGAGGTGTTAGGCGGCAGCCGGCCACAGAAGATGTGGAAAGTGTTTGCTGCACAGCTTCCCTTAGTCCCAGCAGAGACGAAAACGAACAGCTCTAGCGAAATTGCTAAGTCAGGGATGTTTGTCTCTGGGAAACTGCTTTTTGCTCACTTAATTTTTTGGTCTATAAAGAACATTCTTTCTTCCTTGCTTCGTGGTGTCTAGCCATCTCAAATTAAAACAGGGAAGAATCCTGTATGCCTTATTCTTTGACACTTCTTTATATCCCCTTGCGAAATATGTGTGTTTTTGTTTTGTTTTGTTTGTTTGATTTTTGTTTGCTTTTGGCATCTTCTAGCCTCTGATGCAGGAGAGGCAGTGCTCACAAATAAAAACCAGTTCAGAAAGTTCTATCTGAGAGGGGACTTGGATCATGTCACTCCTGGCCTTTAGTCTCACACAGTCATTCTTCCGCTACAGGGGAGCCCCAGGTGCTGCTATTGCATTTCGGATCCCTGGTCACCTTGTCCTGCTGGTCAAGCCTCGACCCACCTCCCCCTGCCTCCCCCTGCATCCCAGGCAGGCGGGGGAACATACCCTTGAGTGTGACTGTTGACTGGTGTCTCTGCTCCGTGCCCAGGCTCTTTCCCCTGTTGGGGATGCCGTGCTCTGCCATCCACATTTCATCTTTCAAGCTTCCTTCCAGGGCTTTATGCTTTCAAAGAAGCCTTCCTTGATCCTCCTGGATAGGATGAGCGACGTTTCTTCTGTGTTCTTGTGATAGTCCATGTATATCATGTACTCTTTGGTGCATACAAGTGCTGCTATGTGTCCCGCATCTAGGACAGTACCGTGCACATAGTAGGTGCTCAAGTCACTTGCGGAACTAGTGGCTGGATTTTACTTTTATGTTCTAATGATCTATTGATGTGTCTGTCCCCTCATGACCGTGGGGAGAGCATTGGAGAGGCAAGGGAGAGTTTTCCCTGCTTTGTAGTCATTTGTATCGAGTCATGATTGTCCACGCAGAATGTCCTCCTGTGACTTTGTGGTCAGGTGCTTTGGAATCCCAGAATGCTGTGGGGTAAGAACTCCACTCTAATATTCGCCCCACCCCCGCCCGTTGTTTTCCAAATGGGGATGCCTCTGTGTATGGGAGAGTGTTGATGAAAGTGTTCATCTCCCAGAGAAGATGCCTCACAGTAATGATGGTGATTAACTTGCTGATTGCCAATGCAGGAAAATAATCAGTAAGAAAGAAAAACTAAAAAATGGAGAAGGGAGGGAAGGAAAAAAGTGGGTTATGTAAAGGCACTATTAACTATCCTTTAGAAGAAATACGTGTCATTTTTGCTATGATTACTGTGCAGCCCATAAAAGCTTTATGTGTAGCATGTCTTATTTTGTTTCTATAATAATTTTGGTATTTTGTCCCTAGTTCATTATAGAGGTGTTTTTTTCATTCCAGAAAAAGACATTAAGTGATGGGGTAGAGCTTTCCTATGTTTTTGAGTCTTTCTTTCCCTAACCTGCTCAGGTCCTTGGCATTCATTTACTTGCCAGTGATTACCAGTGGGTAGTGAAATGAATAACTAAGGAAAAAACAAATTCTGTAGAAAAGCAGAGAGATGTGACTCTTAATATTGAATGCATTCTTCAAAGATGCAGAGGCCCTTGCCCATGTGTGCCCTGTCCTGTCTGTTGGATCGTTCTCGGTTCAGAAGAGATTCCACGTTGCAGGATTTTCTCTGGTGTCCTGGGAGCCCACCACGGTAGGGGCCCTGCAGTCTTCACACGTTTGAAGATCCCTGGATTACAAGCAAACATAAAAAGGACATTTCCTCTCCCAGGCCTGAGGTTGGAAAGCTCTGTTAGTCACTGTGAATGTGTCCTCTGCATCACTACCATTGTCCAGGAAAAGTTGGCTTTGACCACCTTGAAAGTATCGAAGGCAGCTTTAGGGATGAGATTTCAGGCAGCGGTGAGGTGAGGTTTTCCTTTCGCTCTTTCTCCCCCTCCCCCAGTCTGTAATGAGAACCCCACTTTTCACTCCAGCCTGCCGTCCATTGAGGGGGCCTTGGGCTGCATCCTGTCAGACCAGATCATGGTGTCAGTTACTGATTCTTCACAGTAACGGACAGATACTTATTTTCCCTAACAGTGGTTTTAAAGTACAAAGCATTGAGGTATATAAGCAATGAGCTGAAAGACTATTGGTCTTGTCTATCTCCCCTGCTAGATTTCAGGAAGCACCCCAACCTGGGGCCTGTTGGGGCTCATTATGTTCCCAGGTCTGAGCCCATAGTCACCACATGGGAGGTGCTCCGTGAGTAGTGACTGAGGCTGTGCATGAAAGGTGGTTACTGGAGACATTTTCTGCCCACTTGGAAATTTTGTCTATTCATGGAAATGGTTTGAAATGGCAACTCCTTACTTCACATTATGGGTGACACCCATTGGGGTCTTTGTACAAATGTTGGGTTGTCAAATGGTTTTGTAGGGTGTCCTTGTCCTCTTGGTATCAGAATCATAGAGTAAATTAATTGGAACAGCTAGCTAGCTCTGTGGAAGGGACGACGTTGCCTTCTGAGCTTGTAGCCAATAAAAACCGATCCAAGAGTGGGTTGTCCCTAGACAGGTGTGTGGATGGATTGATGCATAGGATTGAAGATCATGAGCTTGACAGCATCATCAAAGTCATTCATTCCTTCATTTGACATGTATTTATTGAGCTCCTACTTTGTACCTGGCTCTGTTCTAGGCAGTGGGGATGTAGAGGTGAACAAAAATGGAGGAAGTAGAGGAACTGGTGAATCATGTCAGGTGGAGAGGTGGGAGAAGATGAATCAAATAGGGCAAGGGGTAGAGAGTGTGTGCCTGGTGCCATGTTAGATGTGGTGGCCCAGGAGGCTGCTTCCGGGAGTGATGTGTGTGCCGAGGCCTACGTGACGACAGATTTCAGATAGTGTCCCGGGTGAAAGGAGCTCCAGGCGGCGGACCCAGCCTGAAAGGGTGTTTGAGGCAGGAACTGGACCTATCATGGAGGCATGTGGTAGAGTGAAGGGAACGAGGTGCGGGAGTCAAGTAAGGCTGGAACATGCAGAACCTTGCTGGCCAAGGTACAGAGTTTGGGTTTCATTCTGTGATGTATGTGTTCAGAGTACTGAGCCTGGGGTGACCCGATCTGATTTGTATATATAAAGGTCATCTGGCTTGTGTGGAGAACTGGCTGTAAGGGGCAAGGGTGCAAGCATAGAGATCAGGCAGAAACGAGAGTTGTCCATCGTAAGGTGTTGGTGGAATGGACTCAGGAGAGGAGGGAGATGGTGACGAGGGGTTGTTTATCTCAGGTCAGAAAGATGTGGCCCCTCTCTGCCTTCATCTCCCACTGCCTTCCCCACAGTTGCTTTTACTCCAGCCATACACATCTTCTTGTGCTCCCCCCACATCTGCGCTCATTCTGTGTTTTAAACCCATCACTTATCAGGGCACGAGGGTGGCTCAGTTAGTTAAGCATCTGCCTTTGACTCAGGTCATGGTCTCATGGTTACTGAACTTGAGCCCCTGTACCGGACTCGCTGCTGTCAGCACAGAGCCCACTTTGGATCCTCTGTCCTCCTCTCTCTCTGCCCCTCCCCAACTTGCTCGCTCTCTCAAAAAATAAAAATAAAACATTAAAAAAAAGTCACTTGTTATTGCCTGGCATGATACACATGTGTGCACGTGCACATACGTGCTTGCACTCAGTACTTCTTTGTGTCCCCTGCGGGCACGTGAGTGCCATGATGGCGGGCAGGAACTTTTTGTCGTATTTATTGCGGAATCCACTTACCTTAGAATGCTTCCCAGCATGTCCTAGATGCTCAAAATATTTACTGAAGGCGTGCATCAGGTAGAAGGACAGCCAGCTGTTGTGCTTTCTGTATAATTTCTGCTTGAAAAATCAGCACCACGACTGCCTGAGGTTCTAATTGCAATGCTAAAGAAACCGAAAACATCAAACTGTAATACCAATTTAATCAAAAAGGGGAGGTACACTGAAGAATTTAAGTAATAGGAAAAAAGAGGGGAGAGGGGGGTTCGTGTTGCTCATGGGAAGGTTTTGCCTTTGGTGGGGGAGACATCAAAGGAGCGACTTTGAATCTATTCATCTACTGCAGTGAAATTTGCCAGTTTCATTTAGTCTAGTACTGTCTAGCTGTTGTGGTTTTGTTGGAAAAGACTTTTGGGGATAAAGTTACTCTCCCCCAGTGCTACCTGTGTTCTCAGTTAGTTGTCCTGAGCTACAGCTGAAGATGAATAATTGTGTCACCAGAATGCACACATTTTACCTCAAGCAAATCAGCTTGTGCCTGTCCTAGGGACAGAGAACGGGGGCAAGTGGGGATAGAGAAGGTCAGTGACTTGGGTCCCCTCATAGAGGTGGGTGGCCAGCATTCATGAGTTTCCACTAGACTTGTGACTAAGGGGCAGCTTCTGGAGACAGAGGGGCTTGTTTTGAATCCTGGCACCTCTACCATGTGACTTTGGGTAAGTTCCTAAACCTTTCTGTGCCTTAGCACCCTCATCTATAAAATGGGAGTAACACTAGCATCCACCCTATGAGTTTACTATGAGGAACCAGTGGGTTAATACATGTAGAAATTCTTAGAACCACGTCTGGGATGGCAGTTACTGGAAACATGTCAGTTTTTATTAAATGGGGGAAACTTTATGATCATAAATAGCTGGCATCCATTTGAGCAGTTAAAAGTGTTGTCATTTGAACCTGGATATTGAATCCACACACAGTACTTGAGTCAACTGGAAATGTGTGTTTGTGTGCATGTGTGTGCAAGTTGGGGGTGAACTTACTGGGTCTATTGCAAGAAAATTCTGATGCTAACCAGCTGGGATTAGTGCAGATCTCATAAATTAAAAGGTACAGTCCCCAACAAGATGGCTTCTACTTGAGATGCCAGCTGCAAGTGGGGTCCCCGGGCCACTAGCACTTCTAACCAGCTGGCTACTCATCTAGGCGTTCATGACTCCCTCAGGTTTGATAATTCACTAGAATGACTCACAGAACTCAGCCAAGCGTTGCATTTAGGATTACAGTTTTAATCTAAAGGATGTAAATCTGGGCTGTCCAAATGAAGAGACACAGAGGGTGAGTTCTGAGAGGATTGCAAATGCCGAGCTTTCATGCCCCCTCCTTCTGGGCTTAGGGTATGTCATTTTCCTGGTACATCGACATATTCACCAACTGGGAAGTTTCACTGAGCTTGGTGTCCAGAGGCTTTATTGGGCTTCTTGTTGCATAGTCATGATTGAATTCATCCACGTGGCCAATGATTTATTCAATCCGAGCACCTGCCCTCCACCTGTCCCCCTCCAGTTCCCAAGATTGGGCAGGTTCAAGACCCCAGAGTTCTAATCGCATGGTTGGTCTTTGTGGATCAGCTTCTCTTGTAAGTCTTCTCATCTCTTAGCATAAACTCAAGTGTGATCCAAGAGGCTTGTTAATAACAGAGACACCTTTGTTACTTAGGAAATTCCAAGGACTTAGTGTCCATTTTAAGAACCAGGGACAAAGACTGAATTCTTTATTGTACAATAGGGGATATTTGAGAGAGCAAGGCATAAGATGGTGGCCTGGGAAGGGAGCCCAGCTCTTTTCTTGTCTTGGTGTTAACTGCTCTAATCCAATGTCAGATTGGACTTCCCGCGTCAGCTTGGGCTGATGATGAGGCAGTAGTAACATATATTAGCTTTGATAGTTCTGGCTTTCCTTTCTTTCCAACAACGTTATTTAGTCTCATGGCGATGAAGTGGTCTTTGGGATTTTATAGTGACCTTCTGTCAAATAAGTCCCTAAGACAGCTTTTTTGAATTTGAGTCTTTAAAAAAAATATATAGCTTTGAAACTATTTTGTGCCGCTGTGTGAATAGAGTAGGCTGCTGATTGAGTCATCGTTTTGAACCCCAGAGGTAGCCTTCTCAATGAGTTCACCCCAAATCTGGTTGGACGTGTGGTGCAAGCATTTGGATGGGCAGTCTCTCTGCATCTTATGTTCTTAACCACTGATGACCTGAGCTCTGTTGATCTCTACAGGCTTGTGAGAAGACCTTTTCCTATGTGACTTCTTTGTTATTCTCAGTAGTCATTCGTGAAGGCTCACCTGATTTTCCCATTTGTTCTTTGATTCCTATAGCAAATGTGGTTTTTATAGTCTATTTGACTCTGTTTTTCCTTTGGTATTCCAAAGGAAATCTGAGCTCACTTAATGTGAGCATCACAGTATAAGCTGGTCCCTGCAATTAAAGATTGAGTGCTTCCAAGGACTTTCTCATCTTTTATGAAGCATTTATACCATGCTCCCCAACTTCTGTTGTGTAGCACTTTCCAGAAGGGCTTATGAGGATGTGATTAGGGCCCAAGTGGCTGAGGCATCTGAAGTACATACAAAGCTCATAAGAGGCCCTTTATTTCCAAATCCTTTTTTTGTTTTTATTGTGGTGAAATATATGTAACGTAAATTGTTACTTTAACATTCTGTAGTGTTCAGTGGCATTAAGTACATCACATTTCTGTGCCACTGTCACCACTGCCATCATCTCTTGAATTTTTTCATCTTCCCAGCGGAAACTCTGTACCCATTAAACAGCTCCCCATTTCACCCAGCCCCTGGCAACCACTTCCGTTTTCTGTCTACAGCTGTGCCTGTTCTAGATATTTAATGTACGTAGAATCATTCAGTACTTGTCCTTTTGTGTCTGGCTTCTTTCACTCAGCGTATTGTCTTCAAGGTTCCTCCATGTTGTAGCCTGTGTCAAGTTTTTCTTCCTTCCAAGTCTGAATAATATTCCATTGCATGTATATACCACATTTTTTATCCACTCATCTGTCCCTAGAGACTTGGATTTCTTTCATCTTTTGGTTATTGGGGATAATGTTGCTGGGAACATGAGTGTACAAGTATCCATTCTGGTCTTTTAGGTTGTTATATGTCCTTACAAGTGGACCTGCTGGACCCAAATCCTTTTTCACACCAGAAAACAAGCCCGTACTCTTTTGGGCGATTAGTGTGAACAGGCACGTTGTTACATGCCAAAGGAATAAACCCAGGTGACTCTTTGGTGAGTGAGCCAATGGAAAGTTAATAGTCTACTTTCACATTTAGTTGGCTGGATCAGAGGACTGTGTCCATCACTTAGGGACAACCCCACAAACAATGATGTTAACTCTGTTGAATAAAGATGGGGGAGTGACTGGCAGGGTACATTTTCAACCATCCCGTTACTATGGTTAATCTTGGCCTTTACTCTCATTCTTTCCGATAGTGCCCATGTGATTGTATGGTGTCGTGGTCTAGACCCTGGGGCCATTGATTATCTGGGTAAGACTTCACCTCCAGTTAGCAGGTGGACACATTATCTCACCCTCCTGTGCCTCAGTTTTGCTGTTCGTATGATGGAGTTAATATACTTCAAACATGTAAAACCCTTAGAACAGTACCTGGCACATAGTAAGTGACTAGTAAATGTTGTGGTTGTGGCTTTTATTAGCAATAGTCATTTGTACCTATTTAGTTGGCAGATGATTGAATTGGCACCTATCTGATTGTCCAAAAATGGTCAAATTTAAGGGACAGTAGAATATAGATAGTAGAAGCTTTGGTAAAAGCATATGGGTATTCTTAACACCCTGTTTTTGAGAAGTATAAATTGTATAATTTTTCTGAAAGAAAGTGTGGGAATATGACAACATCAAAAGCCTAAAAATCCTGACTTTGCAATTTCTTTATTCTAAGGAAATACCTGAAATTGTAAAGGTAGGACTGACAATTTATTGTTATTTTTTAATATAGAAGAATAAATGATTAATACTATGGGATTATTTAAGTAAAATATGTATAGTAGTGGAGTACTATTTGGTTTTTAAATTGTGATTGAAAAATATTTATTATGGCGAAGTGTTTAAAATGTGTTAATACATAAAATTGGGCTATAAGAAAGCAAGCATAATATATATATATATGTGTTTGTACACTGTGTGTGAGAGAGAGAGAGAGAGAATGTGGGGGGGAGGCGAAGCGTGTGAGAGAAGGTGTAGGGGTGGGGAGGAAGCAAGAAATATACCAGAATCTTACTCGTGATACCTGCAGGTGGTGAGATGATCAATGGTTTTTTAAGTTTTTTTGTGACTTTCTCATTTTTTGGCATTGAGTGTTATGTTTCCATTAGAGAAGAAGGCAGTAACCTGACTTGGGGAAAAGAAGATTCTGGTTGGTTAAGTTGAGGTTCAAAGACAGCAAGCCCCAGAGGGAGAACGCTGCCAAGTGGGTTCCTGGCACCCAGTGATTGGCTGGCTTGATGCCCGGCTTGTGCTGCCCTTGCCCACCCTGGCCCTTCTGCCCAGCCACACTCCTGAGTCCAGGCTTCAGTGAGAGCATCCATCCCCCTCACCAAGTCTTTTGGCTCCAGTGAATACAGGGCAGTCTCTTCTCCCTTACATGCCCAACGTCTTCGTGGTTTCTTAAAGAGTTTCTAGCGGAGACACTGTGGCGTTTGCTGGGATCCCTGAAAGTTGGAAGAACGTTGTTTCATCAGGCACGATGAAAACTGGCTTTTGCGGGATCCCAATTTTGGATCTCATTTTCCAGTCTCGTTAAGTCTTCCTGGCATGCCTAATGCAGACACTTATGTCCTTGTAGTTTTGTGCATAAAAGGGTAAAAATACACTTGCTTGCTGCTCAGCATTGATCCCTAGCAATATATCTTGCGCTGGACAGGGCACCAGATGGTGTTGCACCTCCTACTGGTTTAATGAATAGGCATTTGCTGAGAACCTTGAATTGCTCTTGAATCGTTCTGTGCACCTTAAACGTGAAACCCTGCCAGTGGCAATTTGCATTTGTTTCTTTCTTTCTTTCTTTCTTTTTTTTTTCCTCCTCTTGATTTTAGGAAGGAGAAAGAGGTGACATTGTCTCTCTGGAATAATTTCCTGTGAGTTGGATTAGTTTTATTGCTGGTGTTGTATAGATAACGTCTTCCTAAATAAACATATGCTGTGCCAGCTTCTGGAGAAAGTAAATTTCTTCTCCGAGCTGTCCGCAATGGAGGTTTAACACACACTTGTCCTTCTGCCTTAGGTGGGACAGGCTGCTTTAGGTGTGCATGACGGGGGCCAGAAAAAGTGGTGCTCATGGCTGTACTAGCACATCTGTTATGATGCTTCACCTGGTTTTGGGGTTATTCATTCTCAGTAAAACCTTGGGCAGTGACAAGGAGGCAAGGGGTAGAAAAATGGCCTCTTGAGTCTACCCAGTAGTTGGTCAGCAGTTTGATCGAAGATGAGGTGTCTGGGTGATGTGCAGTCATAATAAACATTTGAATCAATCTGATCTTTGGCTCACAAAGCTGTAAAATAACAATGGGGAGGATGTTTAGAATCCGAGGGTTTTGGTCTTCCCAACAGGAATTCGTTTCCTGCTCCCAGAGGTGTAGACTCCTCGGACTATGTATCGGAATTACGGTTTTGCTCCTTTCATTGAAGCGGGTTCTGAAGTCCTGCCTCTTTCACCAGTCTTTTCTAAAGCTTTCGTCAATATGGCCCTCATTTTTCGTACTGGTTAGGGCCCTGGTAAAATACCTTCTGTGAGTGTTTATGTCTCTCCTTGTTACTCGTTGGAAGCCAACACAGCTGAAGTTGAGGGCTGTTGGATACTGATGTCCAGGAGCCTCTTCCCCATGGTCTGTGTGAGTTGCCCAGGCTCTTAAGGTCCAGCAGTATTTTATTAGTGGCTGTGTCTGTGAAGGTCACGTGTCCATTTTACCTCCACGGTCTTTGAACTCCCCAGAACACAGTTGCTGTTGGTGTTGTCTTAATGGAGGGTGTCAACACCCAGGACTGAAATGCCCTTTGGAATATACCTGTCCACGTTTGGGATTCTTTCAGGTTCCCAAACCAGTAGTTCATTTCTCACCCAGCCAAGAAGGTACTTGACTCTCAATTTGCAGGTATTGTATTCCATTCGAATCTGTTTTTAACTTGACTTAGAAAAAATTTTCAAGTATGAATTTCCTTTTTTGGAGAGTGATTTATCTTTTTCAAAAGTTCTGAAAGAGTCTTTTGATTTCATTCTGGGCCTTGTGTGTAACAGTTGTTACTTTTTAATTCACTTAAGTTAAAGTGTAATTTTCTAGGAGCTACCCTAGAAATTAGAGGGAAGAAAGATCCAAACATTTTAATCATGGAGTCAGAAATGTTCTGTAATACCCTGTTTTTATCTCCAGTATGGGCCATAGCATGTGGTTTTGTTATTCGCATCTGCTCTTTTTCTTCCACTTATGGTGAGCTCCTCATGGAATGCATTTGCTTTGGTCTCCTTCATCTTTGAATTCTTAGTACCTGCTGCATTAAGTGAATCCCATTGTAATGTTTGCCCTTTTAAATGTCTGTAATCTTTGTTTATTGCTGGGATGTGTGTGTGCACACCTGCCTGTGTTTTGGAAAGACCTTCACAATGGGCTGAGTGATCGCCTTTGCCAGGATTGGTTTTGTGTGTGAAGATGGTATTAGGCAGGACCTATTAATCTGTGCTGTGCTGGAGGACATCCAGGGTTAGATCTGTGAGGGGTGGGAGTGGGGGGGTCTAGGCTTTGCTGTGTTTACCACTGGATTGTATTCTCCAGGAAGTCACTTAATACACCTTGGCATCTACAACAAGTGATCTTGAAGGTTAAGGTCCACCTTTAAATGCTATGATTTTAAGAATAAGAAAGACCTGTTTTACTTTTGGGAATTCCAGGGTAAAAGGTTAAGATGATTCCCATAGAATAGAAAGTAACTTGATCCCAGCTTATCATTTGAGTTAGCTCCTCATGGGCTCATGTTTAGAACCCTCAATGTGGTATTTCTTAATAGTTGAGTTTTCTCATTGGCTGTATTGTTCTCTAACCTTTGTTGGGCGTTTAGTCCCTCTGCCAAGCTATATGCAAATAGCAGAAATGGAAATTCCCTGTGAGCATAAACTTGGTCCAGACTTCCCTGTGCTTGGGAATTAGGACCCATGACCTATCCTTGATGTTTGAAATAATTTTTTTCCTTATCGTTGAAAAGAAGATTTTAGGCTATTGCTCAGGTACTAGCATGGGATGTATGTGTGATTTTTTTTCCAGATCTTAGTGTTAAAAAAAAAATGCATATAGTATCTAAGAAAGCTTCTTAAAACAGTGTTTAACGTATATATAAGTGTTTTCGTTTTGATTCAGTGTAGGATTTATTTTCAAAGCAGAATGATAACTTAAAAAATGACAGCTTGGATTTCATAGTGCGCTAGCAATTGTTTTTCTGTTAGATGTAAAATTGCTTTTCCATTAAGTGCAACTCCAATAAATGATAGTTGATGCTCATAAGTCTCCTGTATCTTTAGCTCCATGTTTATCTTTTCAAGGCTGTGTTTTCTCTCTTAACAGACTAAGGTGTAATAGTTGATGGGGGATACTTGTAATTATTGGATTTGCAAGATTTCCTTAAGTCATAGGCTCTGCCTTTGAATTTTGAAGATTACGCTTCAGATAACACAGTTAATTCAACAGTTTCATTCATTAGTTCACTGGATGTTGAAAGTGTTCTTGGCGTGCCAGGTACTGGCATGTAGTGGTGGAGGCTGGAGAGGGGGATCAGGTGTATAAAGATGAGTAAGTACTTCTTGCCATCGGGAACCTAGCAGACTCCAGGGTTAACAGGAAAATACACCACAATATACTTCAGTCAATTTTTTTAAAGTCCTCTTAGCCCTTAGGAATTGGTACATTTTTACATTTGAACTTGGCTGTGAGGCTGAAGAATTTTCTAGGTCAGGAAGGGCCTTCTAGGCAGAGGGAATAGCATTAGCATTGGCAGAGCCTTGCTAGACTTGTTCCAGAAATTGTGAATAATTTACATGGTAATTATTGGTAGAAAGTTCATTTCGAAAGGTAGATGAAGGCATTGATTGGCCAAAAGAGGAAAGCTTGTATTTTCAGGTGGGTCTAACACTAAAAATTCGAGGTTTTGGATTATAGAGAGATTTAAAAAATTTTTTTAAATGTTTTTTATTTCTTTTTGAGAGACAGAGAGAGACAGTGTGAGCAGGGGAGGGTCAGAGAGAGGGAGACACAGAATCTGAAGACAGGCTCCAGGCTCTGAGCTAGCTGTCAGCACAGAGCCTGATGTGGGGCTGGAACCCACAAACCATGAGATCATGACCTGAGCTGAAGCCGGATGCTTAACTGACTGAGCCACCCAGGCGCCCCTATACAGAGATTTTGAGGTCTCCTGATATAACTTGCTATCCTTTGGGGTCCAGGACGATAGTGTCTGCCATGGTGTGAGGTGGAGGTGGAAGAGGTGAGGATGGAGGGACCATATCTTGGTATCATTAATTCTTACCACATTCCCTGTAGAAATGAAAGCCCTTATATAGGATTCTTGTGCAACTGCTCTAACAGAAACCCAAGACAGCAGTGACTTATACAAGATAGAGGTGCATCAGGGCGCCTGGGTGGCTCGGACTGAGTTTGCTTAGGTCATGTTCTCATGGTTCGTGAGTTCGAGCGCTGCATCGGGCTCTGTGATGACAGTTCACAGCTCGGAGTCTGGAGCCTGCTTCAGATTCCGTGTCTCCCTCTCCCTCTCTCTGTCTCTCTCTTTCTCTCTCTCTCTGCCCCTTCCCTGCTCATGCTCTGTCTCTCTCTGTCTTTGAGAAATAAACATTTAAAAAAAATAGTAAAAAAATAGAGTTGCATTAAAGTCACCTAGGGTGGCATTCTAGTGTTCTACTGAAGTCTCTGGCCCAGGCTCCTTCCATCAGGTCACTCTCCTGCCTCCAGCACTGCTCTCCTTTGTATGGCCCTAGATAAGGGAGGAAAAAGGATGGGTAGGTGAGGGAGGGGAGATGACCCAGAAGTTGCTCATATTTCCTGGACCCCTATTGCACTGGGCAGAATTGGACCACGTTGCCACCCACCATAGGAAATACCTGTGCTCTGCTCACTTTGTGATTCTATAGACGAAGGAGAGAATTGGAGGGAATCGTAGCAGTCTAACACAGCCCTTTTTGGACCTTGCTATTGGTAGCCAAATCTTTTGGTAACTAGAAATAAAATGTTCTTTAAACCCTGAGTAACCGAGAAGGGTAGCCACAGCCTACTCACTTGGAATTCCTTGTATTGAAGAAGGAAATAGATTTTATTATCTCTCCCTCTTCAGATTCCCTGAGCCTATCAGCCATCCTCGAGCAACACTCCCTGCGCTTCCCTATTTGTGGCCATGCAGGTGCAGTGCTGGGCATGCACACTTCTTGCTCTCAATGCCTGTCTAGCTCTGAAGATTTCCAGCATTCTGCAGAACTCCCAAGCAACTGGTAGCAATGCCCAGGACGTTTGCTGGGAGATGTCTTTTGTTCTTGAGTTCAGCTGGATGTGAGGCCTGGCTGTCTTGGGCCATCTGGACTTCCTCCAAGGTGGCTGAGATCTTTGGGGGGCATTTAGGTGCAAAGCAGCCTATGAACCTGGAGTTCCCTTAGCATACTTCTTAAAGCTGCTGCTCACAAACTTATCTTGTGATCAAGTCACCTGGAGGAGGGACAGGTTAAATTTGTGGGTTCCTATGATTCTCCATAGCCAGCCAAGTAGAGCAGGTTCTCATGGGAAAACCCCATGAAACAGCTGGCAACATCCTCCTCCATGTGGGTTTGGTGGTGGGCCAGATTTGCTAGCTGCTGCCTTGTAACCTTTCTCTTACTACTTGAAACTGTTGGTAACTCTCACATTTCCCCTCACTGAAGAGTGTATATTACAGCTCAACTTGTGTAAGGCACTGGGCTGTTTCTGACACCCAGTAAGTATGAAAGAGACAGAAGTTTATTTTATGAATGAATGGTATTTGTGTGTAGCTCCCTGGTTCACTTGAAATGTATTCTCATGGCATATTAAGTTGTCTTAAAACATTTTGGTTAACAGAAGGTAGAAATTAGCACACCAGGAAATGTTGCATGTGTATCATTTCAGAGAAATTAAATACTTTTTGTATCTTCCAAAACTGGTGATAGCTTTGAAAGTAAACATTAAATTCTATTCCGGAGTTTTTCTGCAAAGCCAGTGTTTCTTAGGGAAATCTACGCCACATCATTTGACTACATTCTCAGGGCACTGAGCTCCCTTCCATGCCGAATGGCATGTCTCTGCCTCCCTTCCTCCACTGCTCAGAAGGGTAGTGTGTTTGCTGGTTTGCCCAGAGGACTGGGAAGTGTGTGTACCCAGTAAGACAGAGTCTCCTCAGGTGGGGCTGGGGAGTCTCCGAGCCAGTCAGGCAAGGTGGTAGAAGCTGTGGGACCATCTGTTGATTGAAAGCCACTTTCTTTTTTTGAGCCACCTGTGGACTGTCGGGCTGTTTTCTTCTGGAACCTGGCTTTTCAGGGCTGCTTGCTCACTGCAGCTGTATTTCGTGTGCTTGCTCCATTTTCTTTTTCCAAAAACAGTAGTCAGTACCTCTTTCTTCGGTTCGCTCTGTGGGGATGGCGCATTAAATCTCTGTTTGGAAAAACATAATGATTTTTACCCTGTTCTGCATGCTGACCCAACAACTTACAAATCACATTCTGTGATTTTCTGTAACTGATTGATCCTTCAGATATTTATCCTGTGGTTTTGTTCCTCTCTTCATTTGGGATTTTCTTTTGAGGGTTGACCTGGAATCCTTTGCCTCTCCCCTCACCCCCTCCTTATTAGAACCTTCAACTTGGGGGAAGGTTACTCAAAAATCCTTTGCTTGGGAAACGTCTCTGTCTAATAGTATCCATTGTTGCTTATCCGTGCTGATGCTGGAGAGAGGCAGGTATTAATTGGGCATCAACCAGGGCTCTGTATGTGAAGTAGAGCATATGGCGGCCTCGAACATGGTCCTTGCTTGCAGAGAATGTCAGTGGTCTGACCAAAATAGCACCTCATACACAGGCTCTTAAAGCCATTGACTGGAAGTATGTTTTGGAATACTTGAGGATTTATTTTCTGTCTCAGGTCAATGCCTTTGAGACTAAGAATTGATTACATAGTCCTGTGCAGACAATAGTGTCTTTTATTTGGACATCGAGGACTATTTTAACTGGTCCCTTTGTTCCACAATAAGGGCTGAGGAAGTCCTAACTTCGGGGAAGTATTCCAGAAATATGTGGATGACTGACCTTGGTGAGGACATTTCTAATAGTCACGCTTGAAGGGTTTTAACATATTTTGTGCCAAGAGAACGTAGCCTTCGGCCTGAATGCTTCAGACAGGGCTGCTTGGAAGTCCCTTGATGTTGTCTTCCTTTGTGGAGTTCTTCTGGAAATTTCTCTGATCCCTGTAGTGGTGCTGCCTTTGTGGTGAGGGCTGCAGCTCTTCTTCTGGACCATGGCAGGCATTGCCAGTTACTGATGCCTCTGGTCTCTCATTCTTTTGTTCACTGTTTAGATGCTCTGTCCTTCACCTTCACATTCTGGCTTTCTGTCCTTAAATGTAACTTGGTTCAGGTCATGTGTCCTTCAGCGTCCCCTCTGATAGCTATGAATGAGTTCATCTCCGTTTATTCACTGACTGAAGGAACGGTTGAGCACTTAGGGGTCTCTTGTCAACGCTGAGGATGCCGTGGTGAACCAGACAGATGGGCGCTCTGTTCTTGTGGAGCTTATATTCTGCTATGCGAAACAAACAGGGTGATTTCAGATAGATAACCACCTGCGAAGGAAAGGAAAGTTAAAGAGGAATAGGCATTTCATAAAATGGTCAGGGAACACCTGGCCCCCGGCACTGGAATTGTGAGTCAAAGGGGTGGCGTGGATGGGACGTGGCAGGCAGAGAGAGCATGCGCAGACGCCTTGTGAGGTGGGAGCGAGGTGCCCCTTTGTGTGGGGGGAGGGGAGTGGGCTGCAGTGAGGTCGGAGAGGTGGCAGAAGGCCGATTTCCACAGTCTGCCTGTGGCCAGAGGAAGGAGTTGCGAATTTCCCTTAGGTGCAGCCGGAAGTCTGTGGAAGAAACCGGACAGCCCTGGGAAGCGGTGTGCGTGGCCTCACGTTTCCATTAGTGCCAGTGCTCTCGGTTAGCTGCCTGTTTGTGGACATCAGAGATCCACTGGCCGGTTATAAATTCCATTTCCTTCCTAGAAGTGACATGGCCTGCCATCGTCACTGCTTTAATACATTCATCCCACACAATCCAGGCCTTGGTCTGCCACAGCAGAAGCTGTGCTTGGCGACCATCGTGACTAGTAGAGGTACGTGGAAGGAGAGTTTGGGCCACTTTGCCGGCCTGCCTGTCCCTGTGTGGGTGTTGACTGGTGTTCCTTCTTTAAGTCCTGCTGGTACAGTGACAGGAAAGGGAGGGTGAATCAAGGATGTCTAGGGCCAGTCATTGTTACCCGCATTCTGAGTGCTGTGGCTCTCATTCTGTGTTCTCTCACTTTTCCTTCCCCACTTGGGGTTCTGACTAGTTTTCATCTCCTCTATGTTTCCTATAAGTTATTAGTAGGGCTCACAGAGACTGAAAGGGCTATATAGCATCATAAAGCACATGTCCATGGACTTCAGGTTATGACCCTGCCTCGGTTTTAGGTCATCTACTTTGGATTTTGAACGCAAATGGGAAAAAAAGTGGATTTACATTTAAGTGGTGGGGGTGGCTTATTTAACTGTGATATTTATTTGTTCAACTGCCTTTATTAAAGGCCGCCTTTGTGTTTCCTTTTACTCTTCGTGCCGTTTTCCCAATGGATATGGTCATGGCCTGATGCAGGTTGACCTGTGAACCAACTGGGGCAATAGTGTGTTAAGGGATAATAGAAAGGCAGAATCTTTGGTGGAATCGGGAGGTAGGCTTTTAGAATCCTCTCTTAGGCTTTGGCCATAGTATGTAAATTGTTTTTACCCTGCTCTGTCTATTAATGAGCTTCTTTGTTTTCATATTCTTTTGTCTCTGGGAACCAGTGAGCAGGAGAGGAGATGGGATGGTGGGGAGGGTTGGAGGAGACACACAGGCAAACGGCCCTTCGAAGCCCCTTGGAAAAGAACCCACCATCTTCTGCTGCGCCCAGTCAACCTGTGACAGCCCAGAGTCAGGGTTGAACAATTTTTATGATTTGTCTTGGGATTCTTTTCTCCTTTTGCCTTTAGGGTGACCTGTGCCTGTCAGATCCCCTGAGGCGTGTGTTATTGTCGAGTGAGGTGACAGCTGCACAATGCTAATGAGAAGACTGAATGGTGGTTTGAGGTGGACTTGGTGGCCGCCAGGCACTAGCATCTTTATCTGCTTGACACAGGGCTCAGGAGCCCACGTTCCTCATGCCAAGCGCCTGCTGCTTTTTTTTTTTTTTTATTGTTATTAGTATGAGCGCAGTGACTGCCTGCCCATCCCTCCAGAAGCTGCTGATTAACACTCAGGCTTAAACTGCTCCAGGCTAATATGTAGTTTGCTATTTGTAATACAAGCTGTCAGCATTGGGTATGGTTGTTAAATTATTTTCTTTTCTATGATTATTCATATAATAGTGGATGGATACAAATGAACACATACAAATATGTATAGCATTATTATTATTATCATTGGTGGTTGTGTTGTTATTATTACTGAATTGCCGTGAACCCAGCTAACCAAAGACCTTGGACTTGCCAGTAACTCGCATCTGTGCGCTCCTCTTCTCTCCCAAGCCTTGCCTCCTGCCCCAGCAACCACCACTCAGCCTTTGAAGTTTATCGTGCTCTTCTTGCTCAGCCTCTTCCCGCTGTGGCTGGCCCTGGGCTCCGGCCCGGATAGGAGTACAGGCGTAGGTATCTGCCTCTGGCTACCAGCCTCGATGGCCCAGCTCACTTTTTCTTTCCTCTTCTGTGAGTGGGTAGGTGGGGAATGTCCCAGGACTTCCCCAAGAACATCCCAGAGAATAGAATTGAGCCTGGTCTTTTTTTTTTTTTTATTAAATTTTTTTTTTATTTTGAGAGAGCGAGAGCACGAGCAGGGGAGAGACACAGAAGGAGAGAGAGAGAATCCCAAGCAGGCCCTACACTGTCAATGTGGAGCCGGATGTGGAGTCTGAACCCATGAACCGGGAGATCATGACCCAAATCGAACCCAAGAGTCAGACGCTCATCCGACTGAGCCACCCAGGTATCCTGAGCCAGGACCTTTTAAAGTCCTTAATCCTATAAGCCCCATTGTTTGCTTTCAAAACAGTTATTTTGTGATGTTCTCTGTGCCTTCCCGAATGCAATTGATAGATAACATAACCTACTAGCACATACAATTAAAAAAAAAATCAGTGCAATGTCCCAACATTGTAAAAGAGAAATGAAAGTAATGTGTAATCAAATAGGTAGTTCATTATCTAAATGCTTGCCCCCCCTTCCCCTCTACACCAAGAAGACAAAAGGGGGTAGTCAGATAGATCCTGGCACTTATTGGTAAAATAACTTATAAATGTAACAACTCTGAATATGGCGTTGATGTGGTGACTCATTCCAGAAGTATCATTGTCGTCAGTGATTCAATTTTTGTTCAGTGGTTAATAGCTTGTGGTAAAGTTCAGAACAAAATAAAGTATATTCTTGGCTCACTGTGCATGATCGTTGCATTCTGGGAAAATTTAGATGATGTTAAAACTGTGCAAAAATTAGTTTGTCCCCCCACACGCGCCTGTCTGGTGGGTTCGAATTTCTGCAGCAGGTCAGCATCCCTGCAGTGCTCCTCATTACAGTGTGGGTCCCTGGGCTCTACCCCTGGTGATTCAGCAGTGATGGGCTGCGCCTTTGGGATCTGCAATTTTAGGCAGCATCCCAGGTCATTCCCGTGCAGTTACTGAGTCCAGGGACATGCTTTGACACACTATGTGAAACCCTCGGTCTTGATTCACCTTGAATGCTCTCTGAGAGGTGTTCTAGGGAAAGCGGCTGCTGTGGCCTTCCTTATTTTAATATGTGTTAAAGACATTTGTCTTCTGGGTTGCCTGGGTGGCTTAGTCAGGTAAGCGTCCGACTTCAGCTCAGGTCTGATCTCACCATTCTTGAGTTTGAGCCCCATGTTGGCCTCTGTGCTGACAGCTCAGAGCCTGGAGCCTGCTTTAGATTCTGTGTCTCCCTCTCTTTCTGACACTACCCCACTCATACTCTGTCTCTCTCTTAAATATTGAACAAATTAAAAAAAGAACAGTTGTCCTCCAAGTAAGCTATAGGTCAGTCACAAGAAGAATGATCAGAATTTTGGTGAATCCTTTAAAATATATTTCTAGCCCCATGATTCTTGCATTTAAAAAATCCCTTTTCTTCTTCTTTTTTTTAATGTTTATTCATTTTTGAGGGGGGGGCAGAGAGGGAGACACAGAATCCAAAGCAGGTTCCAGGCTGTGAGCTGTCAGCACAGAGCTCGGGAGGGGGGAGGGGGCTCTAACCCAGGAACCGTGAGATCATGACCTGAGCTGAAGTCAGAAAATTGACCAACTAAGCCACCCAGGTGCCCCTAAAAAATCCATTTTCAAGAAGCTGGGATGATGAAGGCATTCAAAACCCTAGCGCACCCGGGGTTTCTGGGCGGCACGAAAGTACGAGGAGGCCAGGTGGACTTGGGGACTCTTTTTTTTTGTAGTGTTTTGCTGCTTGTGATGTTTTGCACATTTTCCTGCTAGGCGTCATTTTCCTGCTAGGCGTCATTCTGCCTCTTCAGAGGGAGTCATGGGACTTTGATTCTCAAGGGCCCAATCAACTTTGGGCCTATATAACCCCCTTCCATTAAAAACAGAGAAATTGAAAAATACTGCATATTGGAAATTATATCGTATGATTGCATCCAAGGTGGATTATCGACTTCTGATTTTAGAAGACTGAAAGTATCTTCATGGGCCCTACATGCTGTGCGTGCTGAGTGAGTTGGCCTTCCTTGTACCTTTCTGAAGACTGATTTCTGCACCTGAAGAAATGAGATAGTAGATCCTTGGCTGGTATGTTGTGAGCGTTATTAGATATGATATGAGCATAGCCCTCCAACGTATCTCCAACCTGGCACAAATGGGAGGGTCATACGAGGGCCAAGAGGAAGCGTTGCATGTAAGAGTGAGCTTTTGTACAGGCACTTGTAAGAGGATCAAGCTTGGCCTTTCACTGCTTAATTTTTCTTAATTAATCATGTTTGCACGGAGATCCTTTTCCCTCCTCATCTTCCTTCTCATTCACACCAGCGTTCCCTGCATGTATCCTCGTGATTCCACAATCTGTTGGGTTTGACACCCTTCCCACCCTTTGGGAGGATCCTGCGGTCACATACACATCTTTGAAAGGAGAGAGAACAAAGCTGCATTTGGTTTTTCTACTGGTGGGAGGGTTTTTCATCCCGGTCCTAGAAATTCTAATTTCTGCCTGAATGCTCTCCTTCTCCACCGGGTCTCCTCCTTCCCGGGCCGCTGACGTGAGCTCCTGGGAAGGTGAATTGAGAGACTCGGAAGAAGACTTGAGTGTTTGCAAGTGGCGTGGTGCCCTGGGGTTCAGCGAGAACCTGGGTGAGCCAGAACTCTGTGAAGGGACAGAAACAATACAAAATGGGATATTAGGGAGCCAGCTGGCTGGTAGAAAGGGGAGAACAGGGCACACAGAGGGCAGAGAAGCCAGAAGGGAGTCACAGTGAAGCGGAGGACCGCAGGATGGAGAGCTTGGTACATTCTTGTTGGAGCTCAGGAAATCATTATTCCTTAAAACCAAAGGCACAGTTTAAATCAGTACCTTTTAAGGTAACTTGATAGTGCCCTTGGGTTGTAAGTCCAAGCAGCAGCTCACAAACAGGTATTTATTGAGCTCCTGACAGGTGCCAGACCCTGGGGATACTGTGGTACAAAGGGAGCTGCCCTCAATGAGTGTGTATCGTACTGGAAGGAAATCACACACTGCAACAGTGAACTAAGACCCTTGTAGGTGTTTCTGTGTGTTCCGAGAGTGACAGGGTAGGGCAGTATGGAAGCATGTGACCGAGAGGTTGCTTTCACTAGACTAGAGTGAAACACGTTTGAGACCAGGCTTCAGGGAGGGAAGAGGACAGAGGTCCCTAGATCTGGAGGAAGGGCATCCGCGGCAGAAGGGGCAGCAAGTTCAAAGGCCCTGAATCAGGAACAAGCGTCAGCCTATTCCAGGAGATGGCAGGTGGTCAGTGCGTGTGCCTGCTGGTAAATAGGGAAAGGAAAGGAAGATTGAGGGCTAGTCCGTGGCCAGACCACATAGATCGTGGCCCAATGTGGACTTTGAGAGTATCTGGAAGCCCCTGGATAGTTCACACTTGGGAGTGACCGCTGATGCATACTTGAGAATGATGACTATCCACTTCGTGCAGGTGGTGCACGAGGCTGGTGGGTGGGGGCATGAGCAAGGCAGGGGAGGAGCATTGAGGGTAGCTGGGATTGGGATTGAGGTGGAGGAGATGGTGGAAAACAATCAGATTTAGGGGAAATACTGGAGTCAGAGCTGATGGAATTAGTGATGGAGTAAATATGAAAGGTGGGATGGAATAGGAGGACATGCCGGTGAGGACAGGGTTTTGTTTGAGCAGTGGGTACCGTTGACCAAGCCTCCGCATGAAATCAGCAGCTCTGTCTGCGGCCGGCTGTGCTGAGGATATTCCTAAACGTTCCAGCAGATCCGATGAGCAAGCACTTGGATATTTGAATCTGCTGCTCACCCAGGTGAGGGGTCCAGGCTGGATAGGTGAATTTGACATCATGGGACAGGGTGCCCATACTAGAGGAGAGAATAGAGCAGAAGTCCAAGGACAGGACCGTAGGGTATCCCCATGTGACAAGTTCTGGGAAAGAAGTAGTGTCCTGATGGCAGACGAGCGAAAAAGAGCGGTTCTGTAAATAGAGATACCTACAGATGACAAAAACCCAGCAGCATAACATGTCCTGAGAAAGAATAGTGATTAATAGGTGCTTAAAACTAGGATGTTCTGGCCCCGGAATGCTTGAGAACTACCTGAAGAGGATGTTCTTAATTGAGGAATACGATCCTCTAGAGTGTTACATTGTCTTATATTTGTGGTAGGGATTATTGGCTTTCTGAGCAAAGCCCTTTGACATTTGTGGATGGGAGTGGATTCATTATTATTAAGAGGAATTCCCTGAAAAGAATGTCAGTTCTTTTTTTTCCCTCTAAGCTTGGCTTTCCGAATTACCATAAAGTTTATTTAAGGAGCTTGTGATTGGTGAGAGGATAGAGGGAATGGTGATTTCTGAAGCTTCTCATGGCCGCTTTCTGCTGAATCTTGGCATTCTTTCATAGCTGATGGGGAAGAGGGATGTCATCTGTGGACACACAAGGCCCCCCCAGGACTCCCCTGGGAAGAGTAGGGATGGGCTAGATCCTTCCACTCACCGAGGCCCTCTCTTGATCTGGGAGAAATGGGGTGTCTTAGTCTTCTATTGCTGCTGTAAGAAATTACCACGCCTAGTAGCTTAAAACAATGCAAAATTATCTTAAGGTTGTAGAGGTCACAGGTCCGTGGGCTGAATGATGCCTTCCACAGATGTCAGGCTGTAACTCCTGGGCCCTGTAAGTTCACTAGGTGGAAAGAGACTTTGCAGATATGAGTAAATGAACCATTTTGAGATGGAGAGAGTATCCTGGATTATCGAGATAGACTGTGAATGGCATCAAAACAGAGCAGTAGGGAGAGGAGGGCCACAGAGACATAGAACAGGAGAAGTATGGCCACGGAGGCAGAGATAACAATGACGGTCACAAGCCAAGGAATGCTAGCAGCCATCAGAAGCTAGGAGGGCAGCGAGCGCAATGTCCCCTTCAGGCCTCTGGTGGGAGTGTGGCCCTTCTGACAGTTCATTTCAACCCACCAAAGTAAATTTAGGACTTCTGAATTCTAGAACCGAGAAAGAAAAATTGCTATTGTATTAAGCCGCTGGGTTTGTGGTGATGTGTTCACAGCAGCAGCGGGAAACTAATTCAGAGTCGCACTGTGATCCTTTCTGGAGGCTCTAGCAAAGAGGGTTGTTACCTCGCCTTTGCAAGCTTCCAGGGACTGCCCCCTTCTTTACTCCTGACCCTCTTTCATCTTCAAAGCCAGTCTTTGTTGACATTTTTTATTGATTGATGCTGAAATCTGGGATCAAACCTTTATTGACATAATTTACCTTCAACCACATGAGACCTACCTGGATAATCCACTATAATCTTAAGGTCATCTGTTTAGCAGGCTTTCCTTCCCTGTCCATGTCTGATTCTTCTTGGCCATGGAAGACAAGGCATTCACAGGTTGTGGAGTAAGGACAGGGACGTTTTGAAGGACCATTTTTTTGGCCTATCACAGGGGGCACCTATTCAACAGCTGTATGTAAGGTGAAGAACTAGGTCTTGCTGGGCAATCTGACTCACTCCTCTGTGGTTACATGGCATGTTTGTACTCCGCCACGAGCGCCAGACTTTCACACTTTGGCCTTTCAGATCAAGCATTCTTCTCAGGGCACATGGCAAACCCCATGATGATCCTAACAGGTCAAAAACAGCTGCCTTCTGGAGACCCTGATCATTTGCTCCTGCTGGGCTCAAAAGTGATTTGAAGAGCCTAGCAATGAATGACCTTGGAGGGCTCTGCCTTGCACAGATGTCACTGAGATCAGACACCAGGCTGCGATGATCAGTATTTTGTGCTTTGCTCTCTCCCGTCCTCTGCTGCTACCAAGCAGACCCCGGGAAGTCAGTGCCTGCAGGCGTGGCAAACTGACTTTCCCCAGCTCAGGGAAGCTGTCAGGAGAGGGACCCGCTTTTACTCTCTCTATTGCCTTGTTGCTTTGTGGTCAAAACTCAGTAAAGGTTCATGAATCTTAGCTGGACAGTGACCACACCTTGTTTGAAGGTGAAAAGACCTTGTGTTCTGTTTCTCAGAGATTTCCTATTTGTCACGCTGTCTCTTAACCCCATCACTTTGGTCGCTGTCGTTCTAGTGTGGCCTGCCTGGGGAAGATAAATGAAGGATCCCTAAGGACACAGCAAGTCAGCCCTGAGAACTTTCTGAATCTTGGCTGATTTTCTTTTTTTAAGGGAACCATTATTTTCCAAACTTCAGCCACAGTTTTTATCATGTCTGTGTTACCACCTGTAAATACTTGTCTTCAGATTTATTCTAAGTCATTTAAGTTTTAAATTTTCTCTCAATCTCATTGACAACCGGTGCACACTTAGGGCTTTGATGTGCTTGGGCGTGCTTAAAATAAATACTTCACTGTTAGACTAGAGCATGTATATGGTGTGTTCCACGGTGTGAGTGTACCACATTCAGGAAAGAAATTGTATTGAACCATGCTGACTTTCTCAGGAGTCCAGTGGCCAAGGAAGATAGTCTTTGATGATCGAGTCATCACCCAGACTTCTTTGAGCTTCAGCAGCTAAGCAGGTGGTGGCGTAGCCCGTTGGGGGCTTCTCAAGCAGGTACCTGTCATCCAGGGAGTGGGCACACCTTTATTCCTGGCAAGCAAAGGCGTGCAGCTTCTCGCTCTAGTATTTGCAGTGTAAATAAGATGCGTACATATACACACGGAAAACCTTCCTCTCTGTCTCCTTCGGGGATAAAGCTAAGGAAGAACTTATATTACTTCTATATGAAATGTTTAAGGCACTTGAGTCAAAATAGAATATTTGCCTGAGCCATGGTAAGCCATGAAACTCAATATCCAAGGGATGTGAAAATTTTAATAAACATAACTCCCTGTATCTTCTTGGTCTTTGTTGGCTGGGCTTTTAAAAAAGTTATTTTTGTGTGCCTGGGTGGCTCAGCCGGTTAAGCGTCTGGCTTCAGCTCGGGTCATGACCTCACGGTTCGTGGGTTCAATTCCCCCGTCGGGCTCTGTGCTGACAGCTCAGAGCCTGGAGCCTGCTTCAAATTCTGTGTCTCCCTCTCTCTCTTACCCTCCCCTGCTCATGCTGTCTCTCTCTGTCTCTCAAAAATAAATAAAAAACATAAAAACTTTTTTAATAAAAGCTATTTTTATGGGGCACCTGGGTATCTCAGTCAGTTAGGCATCAAACTCTTGATTTCAGCTCAGGTCATGATCTCATGGTTCGTGAGTTTGAACCCCAGATTGGGCTCTGCAGTGGTAGTATGGAGTCTGCTTGGCATATTCTCTCTCTCTCTTTCTCTGCCCTTCCCCTCCTCTCACTCTCTGGCTCTGTCAAAATAAATACAAAAACATAAAAAAATTATTTTTATACCATGTTCCTGGCTTAAATAAAGCTTTCTCGGATTCTCAGGCTCTGCTGAACATAAAAGAATTAAATAACAAAGAGAATCAATAAGAAGAACAGCTTCCATTGTTGTGATCACTGTCAGTTTTTCCAGGTGTTGCCTGATGGCCAGACACTGTTCCCTCAGCAGAGAGGAAGCTACGTCCTCGGAAGGACCACGACCTGTCCCGGTACCCTGTGTCACCAGCATTTACCTGTTGTCCTCTTTCTCTTGCTTTGGGGCCTTCTTTAGGGTCAGGGAAGTGGTGTATGGGTTTGGCTTCCTTTTACAACATCCTAGAACGCCTTAAAATGGTTAACTTGATTCCTGGACCTCTTTTTTCCCAGCTTTGAGAGAATGTAAAATCTGATTTCTCTAGAATTTGGGAGCATTCCCAACTTCCTTAAAAATAAGGACCTCCTTTTACTTGGAAAATGATGAGCAAGACTGGGATTTCCCATGTGCTTGCAGTCTGTTTCCCTCTTCTTCATCGTCTTCCCCTTCTTCAGAAATACACCTTTGTGATTCAATTGTGACATATCGTACTGTTATTTTTTAGGGAGTGGGAGATGTCAATAAGACCTTGAGACGTGCGTATCAGTTGAGGGACGGTACTAAATGGACCTTCTGGAATGCTGAGCTCCACATGGCATAGTTGCCGATTTGCTGAAGCTGATGCTTCTGTGAAATATTTGACTCCTCTTCTCCTTGACATTGAGATACTTGCTCTTTGGAAGCGTTCTGTCTGGACAGGCCTTTTGAATATTTGCATTTTATTTGCAGAGAGCCTGTGCTGCTGACTTGGATAAAGGCCTCCCGTTGCATGCCCCCTCCTTTCTCTTTCCTGGAGGAAAGAAAGGCAGCCAAGTGACAGGCTGGCAGCACATTGGAGTACCAGGCTGAAATTGCAGGGCGATAAATAAGTGGCTTCGTGGCTCAAGTGCCATTTTGTCTTATCAGATGGTGGCTGGCTTTTCAAACGTTAGACACATCCAGGCAGTGAGACTTGGGAGCCTCTCCTTTGAAATCTTACAAATTTGAGATGAGGAGGGTCATTGTCAGATGCTCTCAGGTCCCAGTGGGGCCCCAACCCCCTGGCCCACTTCAACCTGTGATTCTGATGCACATCATGAAGGTCAAGAGTGGGGGAATGAATGTGAATCTTAGAGTCTTCAAAATTAAAGCCAGGGGCACACCTGAGCCAGTATTTTTGCACTTTTTTGTTTTTAAACAAATGAGGAGAGGTTCCCAGGTGAAAGAACTTGCCCCAGGCCACACCACCGGTGAGTGCTTAGGCTGACCAGGTACTTTTTCTAGAGTAGCCATCATCAAGGACCTTGGAACCACCTAACAGCTAATCTGCATTTTGATTGAGAGTCATCGAGGCAAATAGTCACTTAACTAAGTAACTGGTACGCTTGATTTTATTTTTAACTTTTTATTGACATACAATTTACAGGCCAAGAAGGACATCTGACAGGTATGTAGCCTCATCGATGAAATTCCACGGAGTGCACACACACTCCCCTTACCATTCTGATCAGCAGGACGTTGCCAGCCCTTCTGATGCCCCCTCATGCTCCTTTTTGGTCACTCCTTGTCTTGTGCCTGCAACCACTATCCTGACCGTTGGCAGCACATAGGACTTTCTTCTGTGTTTGTGTTCTCTCTGTAAATGAACTCACGCAGTATGTACTATTGTCTGTCTTACTTTGGCTCAGTGTCCATGAGATTCATCCATACTGTTGATAGTTGCAGACCATTCTTATCTCATCCCTGTAGAGTATTCCATTGTGTGAACATGCACATTTATTGATCTGTCAATCCATTCTCCTGCAGATGGGCAATTGGATGATTTCCAACTTTCTATGGTTAGGACCAGTGCTTCTGGAAACACCAGTATATTTCTGTCGGTGAACATAGGTCCACGTTATGGTTGATGAGACACTGGATGGTGGAGCTTCTGGGTCACAGGGCACGCGCATGTACTGCTTTATGAGACATTTCCAGTTTCCCTAAAAGGTTGTACCAACTTAGACTTTTGCCAGCAGTGTCTCAGCACCTCCCTCCCTTACGTTTTCGGTACGCGTAGCGTTTGCTCTTCTTTTTACGTTAGCCGTGTTGGTGGGTTTGCACTGTTCTGATGTTGGGATTTTAAGCTGACCCTTTATATTTGATTCTGAAGGACTTGGTTATGGGCTTTTGTTTATTCTTTCATGGCCTTTGTAATCTTCACTGTTTTTAGACCCTGACCTTAGAAAGACATTATTATTTTAAGTTTCCAAAGAGGCTGATGTGTTGTAACAGACTTCATGATCTTGCAGCTGTTCAGCCAGAGAGAAGCTTGTGGAGTTGGTGTCTTTGACGAAATAACATTCTGCTCTCACCATATGCTCGGTCTGTTGCAGTGAGATCAGTAGAAATAAGGAACAAGGTCCAGATCAGGCCAGCGCAATTTGATCTGGTTGAATCTGTCAGCACCAAACCCAGACACTTCCAGTTCTACATGGGGGAGTCGACCGGTGAAAGCTGGCTAAGTCTGAAGCTTGTTCACATTCAAGTCCTGAGACCAAAACTCGATCTGCAGCTTTTGAGTGGGAAATTCCCCTGTCGCAATCATGACCGAGGGGTTGCAAAGAGGGAAAATGAGGATGAAGTAGCTCAGAACCACGTGACAACTGAAAACACTATCATAGAGCTTCTTTTTAGTCCAGGTTTGTTGCTACTGTTGTTGTTGTTGTTGTTGTTGTTGTTGTTGCTGTTGGTCTAGGCAGTTTCATGATCTAAAGACTTCACTGTGAAATTCCTGGATGGAAATTGAAGTATAGCTAGAAAAACAATGCTGGTATGTGAAGCCTGCTGGAGACCCAGGTCTCCTTATGTAAGCAGGTAATGTGAGTCATTTTCCGGCTATTTTCCTGAGAGTTTCCCGCCCAGCATAGGAAGGTGATTTATGAAGACAGATTTGGCATTGTTCTCAGGCTGCTTTCCCCATTTCTGCTCTTCATCTAGGTACTGTCTCAGGTGTTCACCGAAGGAGGGTGGTGGGAGTTGGGGCGAGGTCTCTCGAGATGCGATTCCTGTGTTGGATGTCCCTTGAGTTGGGGGCCAGCCAGCTGAGTATATTGGAGGTCTGGTCTGCAGAAGACAGGAGTCCCTGCTTAACACAGGGATAGTTTTGCTGGAAAATAAAGCCACTGTGGGCTCGGCAGAAGGCTGCCTTCAGTAGGGCAGTGGGATGCTGTTTCCTAGGACTCCGGTGACGTGTTTACTCATTAGCTACTTTGTGGATTGTGTAAGGAGGTTGTCAGCCTTGCCAGGAAGAGAAAAGTCCTCAGAGGTTGGTGGGATCCTGAGGGGCTCTATGTCATTCATACCCAGCATGGCGCTGGGTAGAAGTGGAATGAATATCTGTTCTTGGGATATGACTTTCAGGACTTTGTGATTACTGTTATTACACATATGTCATTAATATTAGGTGGAAGGGGAAAAGGGTGGCCTGAAGGAGTGTGTGTGTTGGGATGTGTGTAGTTTACTATAGCAAGTATGTTCCTGTCACTGTGAAAAAGGAAGGAAGCTTTTTTTGAGCACCGAGGGCCGCCAAGGACTGTGCCAAGGCTTTGGATTTTTATATTCTCTCCTTCAGTCTCATTTGATTCTCCACTTGCAAGGTTTCCTAATTGGCTAGACTAGAGTGTTGGAAAATAGGTGTGGCTAGCTGAAAACTGAACCAAAAGCCACCCTTGAGGGGAAATACATCAGGGAAAGACCCTGCGTCAGCCGCCAATGCAGTGTGTGCCCTCAGCAAGAACGTTTGTTAGCGTATTTTATTTCAGAAACTTGGTTGAGTTTAGAGGCTTGCTGCACTAGCGCGGCTACAGCCAAGGCAGGTTTGGTCACTAGGACTTTTTCATTTTTGAAGGCAAGCCCTGGGGTTCCTGGCCTGCTGGGGATTTCTGACTTTTACATTCAGAAAAGAATAAAGCAGGGCTCTTATCTAACCTCTTGCTGAGAGAAGAGGTCCACCAGAGCGAGTTCGCTGAGTGCTGAAGACCTGTCTGTACTCAGACGTGTGGAGCACAAAGCTAGGCATTTGACTGACTGAAGGGGGAAAACAGGGAGAGAACTGGAGGACAAAAAGGGATCCTGACATAGAGAAAAGTGTTTTTGGACCTTGCCCTTTCCCAGAAGGATTTGATGGCATCACCAGAGACTGTTGGGTGGGTTTGCTGAGAGCTGGCTCACAGCTCTCGTGTGCAGAGGGTGGACGAGATTGGCCGCCAGTTCATGTGACCCGTTGTCATTCTTGGCTGTCAGGAAGGGTAATGGGAAGTGCATTCTGGATGCTCCTTTTCTGCTTCGTTTCCTCAAGAAAGCTGATTAGAATGCACAGTGGTAGTGTTCTAGAAGAGGGCACCGAGGAAACTGACTTCCAAGTAATCCCTCGTACGGTTCAGAAATCGCTTGTTCAGATACCTTCCAACAGATCACACAGTGAACACCTCTTTAACATGTGGCCATGCTGCCGAAGAACTGTGGTTCTCAGTGCAGCACAGAACGAAACACTCCTGACCCTTCATTCTGGCGACGTTACTGCCTAGAAGTCAGACTGTTCATTCATTGTCAGTTAGCTATTGCCACGTGACAAGCTACCCCAGCACTTAGCGGCTGGAAACAGGAAGCCCTTTATCGGTGTTGTTGGGTGTGCGGTTGAGTGGCTCTTCTGGGTGCAGCTGGATTCACTCACATGACTGGGGGTCGGTTTGCTGGGCTTAGCTGGGCTTCCTCACATATTTGGGGCATCAGCTGGCTGAGTCTGGTCTAGGATGGTCTCCTCTGGGACAGATGGACCGCCTTCCGCGTGGTCTTCCCTCTTGCAGCAGGCTAGCCCAAGTCATTTTTGTGGTTTTAAGAGGTAGACAGAACCATGCAATGAAAGTCTCTTGATACCCGCATTCAGAACTGGCGTACCTTGATGTCTGCTGTATTTTATCAGTCAAAGCAAGGTGCAAAACTAGGCCTGGTGCATAGGGTAAGGAGCGAGACCCTTTCTGATGAGAGATGCTGCAGAGTCTCATTGCTAGGAGGGTGGGTACAGGGAGACCCTTAACTGGGGCCCTCAGCCATTCGCCCTTCTTTTATCATTCATCCCGTAATCTTGGGGCTCCCGAGCAATCCTTCAGTCTGTTGTTTCATTCTTTTTTTTAATCTTTTAATTTTTTAAATTAAACAGGCACCCCTGTTGTTCCATTCTTTTATTCATTAAAACTCAGGAGGGGGACGCCTGGGCGGCTCAGTCAGTTAAGCTTCCGACTTCAGCTCAGGTCATGGACTCACAGTTCGTGGGTTTGAGCCCCACATTGGACTCTTTGCTGACAGCTCAGAGCCTAGAGCCTGCTACAGATTCCTTGTCTCCCTCTCTCTCTGCCCCTCTACCACTCATACCCATTCCCTTTCTGTCTCTTAAAATTAAACATTAAAAAAAAATCCAAGAGGGACTTTGTAACATTTATTGTGCATAGTCTCTAAGGAAGCCACCAAGATTGAGTAAGATACCAGCTCTGCCTGCAGAAGGTCATAACCAAAGGAATGGAAGAGATGGACATGAAGGCGGCCAAGAATGAGAGAATAAGAGGAAGTCAGAAAGTCTGGGTACAGATGGGCCAGGAACCCAGATGAAGGAGTGCACCAAGTCTGAGTGGTGCAGCTTCCCAGAAGAGGAACTAAGTCACCCAGGAACTGGGAGCAGCACATGACTCGAGAAGGGCGGGAAAAGAGGGTGTCCAGCAGGTGGAGCATTGCTGGGGTGTGTGTGGGAGGCAAAGGGACCTTGGGAGCTGCTTCTGGAATGCTTGGTTTCCCATAGCGGTGGGAATGGCAGGAGTTAAGGTTGGAAGAGTGTCCTAGGGTCAGGTGGAAAAGCTTGCCATTAGGAGCTCAGACACAACTGATGGCCAAAAGGCCCTTGTCAGCAATTTTTTTTCCCCATCCCAGTGAGTCATGCACTAAATTTAAAGAACAGACATGACAGTATGATTGTTATGCCCTGTTGCGCTTTCCTCATCCAAAGGAAAAAGGCAGGAAAACGTAGTTCTAAATCATGTGCTGAGGGACTCTGTGGGGATCACAGGAGAGTCACAAGGGTGCCATGGGATATTCTCAAGTTTTGAGGAAAACAGACATCAGTTAACTTACTGTTGACTTGTTTGGACGTAACTGCATGGGAAATGGAGGTTTTACTACTTCTTTTGAGCCTGAGGGTATCATGAAAAACTACCGCATCACTAATAGCGCTGTAAAGTGAGCAAGTTTGAGCGTGGGCACCTCTGGCGAGGTCATTAAGAGTAGGTGGCTGGAATCCTGCCCTGTCTTCGTATTAGACGTGTGACCTTGGGCTGTGCATGGTTTTCTCTGACCTGTTTCCTCATGTGTGAAGAGTGGAGATGGCACTCTCCCCCCTCTCCCCTCCCCTTCCCAGGTTATTTGTGGGGAATGAATGAGCTCATGGGAGTAAAGGGCTTTACATGGAGCCTGGCACAGTGTAAGCCCTAATACGAGCAGCTCCCTTACCAACCTCGTTACTGAGCATCGCCGCTGTAACTGGACTCTTGCTAGGTCGGTTGTCTCTCCTTGGAGGTGGTGCAGATACAGCACGGGTACCCCTGTTGGGGAAGGAAGGCCTGTGGAGAAGTTCATGAGCCTTCAGGCTGCACATAGGACTTGATAAGTGTGCCTGTGATTGGAGCTGAAAGAGGACACTGCTGCACATCATTATCCTCATCCGTAGGATCTCTACCCCGCCCCCAGCCTCGCATTTCAGGAAACTTATTTTCCAAACACAGCTCTGGTTTCAAAAGTGATGTGCTCAGAGGCACGTGCATTCATATTCGGTCCCTTTTTTGTGTACCACTGCTCCCACCCCAAGTCAGATGACCCATCTCTTTAGAAAAAGGCTCAGATGAAAGGAGCACGAGATGAAGTCTCTGCCTTGTCATGTTGTGCATTAGGAAAGGAGCAGGATGGCCTGATGGTGTGGGGGGCGTGGGCAGGTGCCGGCAGATCCTCTCTGCACACCAGGTAGGCTCTTGTCCGTAAGTCTAAGCTGACTTGGGGGAGCTCAGGTGGCTCATAGTCCCCCATTTCCAGTTGGTCTCCTCTTTTTCTGAGGAGAGCATCAGCCTGCTTTGGGGCAGATGTGTGTGCTCTGTGTGTGCACGTGCAGGCGCGCACACTTGGGAGCCTGTAGGATGCTGGTTTTTTTTTTGTTTGTTTGTTTTCTGTAGCAGGAATCTGCCGTCTTTCCTCCTTATCCCTCTGCCTCCATCAGTCAGTCCTCTTTTGTTCAAGGAACTTTTTTCTTTCCTCATTCTGCAAATGTCGCTCTGTCGGCTGCTGTCCCCGACTTGTAGCTGGGACTTGGCTGTGGCCTCATTTCTCATTCTGATCGTGTTCCTTTCGGATTCTGCCAAATCTCTTCTGCATTTGTTTTTCACCTCAGCACTCTATTCTGTCAGCAGTTCAGTGAGCCCTTTCCAAGCTAATTTTTTCCCATTTGCTATTTAATTAGTTTTCCTCTCCTGCCTCTCCTCTCCTTACCTCCGTCCTGCCGTCCTTCTGTGGATAACCTGCACACATCCCACGATTTCTTGCACGCTTTGAGGAAAAAGTGGGTCGGAGCAATGCCAATCACGGTTATTGTTTCCAGACTTGGGGCTTTGTCTTGAAATTTTCGGTTCGTTTGTCATCTTGCTCTGGAACAAGGCCAGCAACCCGTTTGCAGCCAATTTGTGATCTGCAGTTAGTTTCCAGAGGCAGGGACTTGGTATCTCCCATGGAGTATTTGTTGGAAAGGATTTGCATTTAAAAACCGAAGTACTCTGAGTGTTAACCTGTGTCTTGAAAATAAGCCTTGTAGAAGCCAGGCTTTATTGTATAGATTCAGGCACAGTCTAGAAAACTCCTGAGATGTTAAATAAGCTTTAGTGTCTGTGTGTTTTGGGCGGGGCGGGGGGAAGAGTGTTCATAACTTTTATCAGATTCTCGTAGGAGCCTGTGGCCTCCAGATATTAGGACGCCCTGCCTGGGTTATTTAGAAAGCCTACGGGGTTTTGAAATTATAATACGTGATCTGGAAGCAAAGGATAAAGGCTGCAGGAGCACACAGAAACCTGTTTCTAGGGAGGATGAAGCCCTTTTTGGGCATCTGGCGAGGTACAAGTTCAGGATCCAGAACTATGACATCCAAACCAAGTGGTAGGTAAAGGAGCTTGAGATGGATTTTTGAGAATGTCCCCCCTGTACTAATCTGTACCCCTTAAGGGTTGGCTTCTGATAGATTGATAAAAAAGGTCATTGCCTTAGGCATTTCCATTCTAAAGCACACTACACCAGGCTGTGTCCTCTGTGGCAAGTTTAGCTCAGGCCCCCCCATTAGAGCAGGGTGTAGCCGCAGGGAACAAAGGTGGAAGTGACCCCTGCTGGAGCTCCTTGGTCTTTGGTCCTCAAAGTGGGGCGCAAAGACCCCCAGTGTCAGGAACACCCAGGCCGTATTAGATATGCGGACTTGTGAGGCCTACTGACTCACAGCCACACAGAATAACCAGATTCCCAGGTGATTCATAGGCACAGTAAAGGTCAAGGAGCCAAGTTCTCATGCAGCCTGTTCCTTGGGCAGCAGCCAGATCTCTCTGAGGCATACTGCCGTGGGCCTGTCCCATCAGTGTTTCAGATGAAGTTCTCGTTTCCTGTCACGTCGATGATGAATTTTCATGCACAGTGATTTAGACACCTGTCTCTAAGCCTGTATCTGATTTTGCACCTTTGGGTTTGTACCTTTTTGTGAGTGTTTACAGGCAAATGCATTCGATCAGAAAAGATACTCCTTTATTGCCTATCTCCTTGAGGTGTGGGGCTAGACAGATAGCATCGTGCCTGCCAGGTGCGATCACGATAGAAAGTGTGGAAGATTCAAGCAGCAAGACACTGGTGCTTCTGTGAGAAGTCTGCTCCAGGGAGATAAGCCTAGAGAAGGGTAATTTCATCTCGTTCTGTATCTTGTGATGGCGTAGGGACTACAGAGAAGAGAAGGTGGCTCTTTGCCCTGCTGCCATGGTGTCGCCGACACCACTATACATTGGTAGGGATGGTAAAGACATTTCTAGAACTTTTCCAGACTTCAGACCTCTTCGGAGAGCTGCCCTCATGCCTCCTCAAACTGCCATTGAATAACACCTTTGGTATGTTCGAGTAAGTAGCTTACGTAGTCATTTGTTTGGTGGCCCGCCTGCTGGTGTGTGGCCTGAGAGGCCATGTGTGTTGAGGACTTGGTCCTCTGCTTCACTCCTTGGCGAGGAAATTCTGCTTCTCATTAAGGGGAATGGCTTCGCCTGCTAAGACTTTATGTCCTCATGATCTCCAGTCGAAGGTATGTTATGTTGAAATGTAATGCTTTTTCTTCCGAATTGCCTTGTGGAAGCATGCTCACTAGTCTCTGTGGTGGAGTTAACCCCATTTGAAGAATGAGGAGGTAGATTTTGGCTCTCTCAATGCCAGATTGTTAAGAGATTTGCAAATGACCCTACAATGTATTTACTTTCTCTTTATAGGTATGGAACAAAAGCGATCTGGGAAATAAGATGGTGTTTGTAAATCAGCCTGTCCCCCTTTTTTTTTTTCCTTTCTTCTGTTTAAAGTATGATCTCTTTTTCTGTACCCTGACTTGCTTTTCCTCACCCCTTCCTTTGCTTTGGAGTCAAATAAACTTGGGATCAGATTCTGGAATCACTTACTTGCTGGATGTACTTTGGAAGTATGTTAGCTAACTCTCAGAACCTTGTATGTAAAGTGGGGAGAAACTAAAGAATGATAATTAAGAATGAAATGTGATGGTCTTCTCAGAGGGTCCAGGAGAACGTATGCAATCATTTATTTGATGTTAAGCACCTGCTATTTAGCGGGCACCATTGCTGGAAACTGTGCTAAGCTCTCCACTGAAATAGACTTTGAATGAAAGCAGCAAACACGACCTGGCCTCGTTAGATCTAGTGCGCTGTACTGTAAAGGTAAACCAAAATGTGAGGCCGATGTGCAAAACAGCCTGCATTAAGTTCCGTGGAAGGTTGGAGACCCATGACCCAGTACTCCATTCATGCCAGGGTCCCCTCACAGGAATGAGTCCAGTCTGAGTGGCTAGTCCCATTTTTCAGGAGATGCCAGAAACCCAGATTTTTTATGTGAAATCTCCTTGCTTTACACTTGTTGGTAACTAATTAAAAAATAGAGTCTTCCTGACCTGATTTCTAGTCTAACATCAAATAACAAGGGTGAATCCTTATCAATAAAAGAATTTTTGATGCTCTGCTCTGTCCGATTTGTTGCCTCACCACAAAGCACAGCCCTGCTCTCCCTCCCATCTTCCCCTCCATCCTCTCTCTCACCAAAAGGATATGTACCCAGGGTCTGCAGCCCAGGGCGTGCGCTCTGTGCTCTCCTTCTTGGGAATCATGGGTTGTAACAGTAAGAGACTTGACCATGAAATTGTCATGGTCTGTGAAACAAGACAGTTTAAAAGGCCTCTACTGGATTGAGCTCTGGGCGTGGTCTTTTTATGACTCTCTTCTAATCGCTGTTTGCACTCAAACCCCAAAATTAAAACCTGAAATGGTGAGGTTTAGAGATGAGCTCTTGGCAGGACCTGCATTCATTCCCCATAGGGTCTTGCATTTATGAGCACTCAAGTTCTGAGCTAAAACTTTTGCCTAGAACAAACAAATAAAAATGGCCCCTCTCAAAAAAAGTTGGGACCAGCCTGTTTGTTAGTAGAGTGTTTTTAATAGGCTGTTTTCTGGAAAAGTTCAACTCTTAACACATTTTTAAAAAAAGAAGTATAATTTATTGTCAAGTTAATTAACAGTTTATACAGTGTGCTCTTGGTTTTGGGGGTAGATTCCCATGATTCATTGCTTACATACAACACCTAGTGCGCATCCCAACAAGTGCCCTCCTCCATGCCCATCTCCCATTTCCCCCTCTCCCCCAACCCTCATCAGCCCTCAGTTTGTTCTCTGTATTTAAGAGTCTCTTATGGTTGCCTCCCTCCCTCTCTTTTTATAACTATTTTCCTCCTCCCCTTCCTCCATGGTCTTCTGTTAAGTTTCTCAAGATCCACATATGAGTGAAAACATATGTTATCTGTCCTTCTCTGACTGACTTATTTCACTCAGCATAATACTTTCCAGTTCTATCCACATTGCTGCAAATGGCAGGATTTTATTCTTTCTCATTGCCGTGTAGTATTCCATTGTATACATAAACCACATCTTCTTGATCCATTCATCAGTTGATGGACATTTAGGCTCTCTCCATGATTTGGCTGTAACTCACACTTTCTTCCATTTGACTTTCACCGCATGGTTTCTGGGGGTGAGCTGGGCAGGAAGGGCTTCCTCGATGAGCCAGGGCTCTTGGCTTACTCTGAGGGCCTCTCATGTGGCCTCGGAATGTCTGGGTTCACGGTGAGTGGGGACTACACGGGCTGCCATCAGGGCATAGGTTCTGGAATGGCAGCTGCTGGTGCTACAAGGTTGTCCCACCGATAGCTATGGGGCATCACAAGTGGGAAGGTGCCACGTTTCTTTTACCCAGGCCAGGGCCCCAGCATCGACTTCCACTCACCTGCCACCCATTAGAGACATACGGTTGAAAGGCTCCAAGCAGGGAAGCGTTGGATCCAGAGAACACCAGACTCGTGGCAGTGATTTCCAAATGAGAATAACAGCACAGAACTGGAAGGATTTATACAGAGAGGGTAGGCTTTCTGGTACAAGAGGAAAGGTCTGAGATATCTTGGTCACTGTTCCAGGGCATGGTAGGTAGATAGCACAGAGTTAGCATGGGATCAGTCACAGCCGTTGCGTCTCTTGTTATAATGTGTGTGTGATGGTGGGTGTGTATTTAGGAGGGCAGGGAAAGAAGAGTCGAGTAGAAGTGAAGAAGGGTGTTCCTTTGAAAGGGACTTGAGAAGGATTATTTATTAGAAGGTCAGCCTGTGGCAGATGACAGGGCAGAAATGGCCCTGCTTAGAATCCTTGTTTCTATCGCTTCTCGGCCTTTTGGCTAAGATCAAGTGTAGAATCCTTGTTTCCACTTGTGGTGAAAGTTGCCGGAAGTCCTCCAGCCACAGGGTAATACACAGGTGTCCTTCCCCAGATATATGTCTGCCAGTTCCCAAATGTATTTGAGAAATGGGTCATTACTGATTTGTGGCTTCTCAACTTCAGATTCGCCTCCCTTGTCTGCTCTGTGAAACTTGATCTGGGCCCCTGAAATGGTTTTCCTTTGCAGCTGGCACCATGTTAAGCTTTGCCAATAGAGGGCGCTGGAGAAGCATTGCAGGAGGCAGAGCGCTTTAGAGTCTGATTCTGCTCTCTGGCAGGGCTCTTCCAGAGTATGTGCCTTCTCCAGTGTCTTGTTCCAGGGGCATGTGGCAGCTGGGAGCACATACTGACCAGCAATTTTCCCAGACATGCCCTGGAGTGATACTGTAGCACAGTGTCCCCATTGACATACCTCTCTGTAAAAAGCTTTTTTGGTACCCTAAACGACACGTTTCCAGATTGGGCCAACTGACACCACAGTGGCTTCTGTGTCATATAGCAAGTCATAACTGTACCCTTTCTTACAAAACCAGGATCTCTAGCCTGTGGTGGGTACTTGTTCCTTATGCGTCTGTCTCATGCCCCGGGGTAGTAGCCGGTCTTTGGAGTTCCTTGTATGACCTCGTGCTAGTCAGTTTCTTGTCAGCCTAGTCCCTGGTTGGAGTTCATGATCATTTGTGTTAAGACTTTCTTGTTCAATTACTGTGTGATTTCCATCGCTTGATTGAACGCTGAGTGATATAACACACCTTAAAAAAAAGTATTGGCAAGAAAAATTGTGAAAAGACTCTGAAATAGGCAAAAAAGATTACTTAGTATCTAGTGCACCCTTCTGGGTTATCTGTGCCTTTCATTTTCTGTAAACTATGTTTAGTTTGGCAAGTTACAGAAAAGGATAAGTGATAGTAATGGAAATGATTCTTGTTCATAGAAATGGAAATTAATTCTGTACAGTGGAAGGACTATTGATCCCTCCCAAGAAACCAGTTTTATATGAACAAATTGATTTTAACTTTCCTGATTTCCTACCTATGTGTGTGTTCTCTGTATTCTCTTTGAATCTGTTGTAATATCCTTCTGGTTCCCTTTTAATTAACGGGCTAAGAAAGTCTTTGATAGATGTTCATTTTGTATTTGTAAGAGTCATGGTTTTCTTGTTAGAAGGAATTTTATAACAGTACAGTGCATTAAGTAGCATGAGATAGGCTCACTTAGATTTAAAAAATACCACAGACAATGATGATAAGCATAGCTAGAAAATGGATTTAAATGGCTTTTTAATACTTTATAACTGGACAGAAATGAATAAATAAAATCATTTTATTTATAAAGAAAAATATTACAGTCAGGTTTTGAAGATGGAAGATAAGATTCATAACATACCCACAGAATGGGAGAAAATCTTTTCAAATTACCTACCTGATAAGGAACTTGTGTTAAGAATATATTAAAAATTCTTAAAACTCAATAATGTTAAAACTCAATAATAAAAAGACAAGTAACCCAATAAAGAAATGGGCAAATAATAATCAGCCCAGAGAGACACAAATAGTCAATTAGTGCATGAAAAGATGCTCACCATCATTAATCATCATGGGAGTGCAAGTCAAAACCAGAGAGATGCCACTATACACCCACTAGGGTGACTGTGATCAAAAAGAGAGAGAACAGGTGGGTGTTGGGGGTGTGCGGAAATGAGAACCTCCATGCACTGCTGGTGGGAATGCAGAATGGTGCAGGTTATGTAGAAGACATTTTCATCGTTCTTTGAAAGGTTAAATGTGGAGTTGTCATGTGACCTAGCACTTCTCCTTCTAGGTATAAAAACAAGAAATGAAAGTATGTCCATACAAAAACTTGGACACGAATGTTTTCATAGCATATTTATTCCTATTAGCCATCAATTGATGAGTAAACAAAATGTGATCTATCTGTACAGTGGACTGTTGCTTGGTTATAAACAGAATGAAGTATCCATCCGCGCTAGAAGAAGGATGCACCTCAAATATGTGGTGCTAAGTGAGAGAAGCCAGTCACATAGTCACGTGTGCTCTGTGATTCCATTTATGTGAAATGTCCACAGGAGGCACTTTTAGAGACAGGAAGTAGGCTAGTGATTGCCTGTGGCTTAGGGTAAGGATGGAGATCAAGGGGTGGTAACTAAAGAGTATGGGGTATCTTCTGGGGCAATGGGTAGTGTTCTAAAACTGTTACGATTATTGCCCAACTCTGTGCATATACTAAAAACTGGTGACCTGTATCCATTTGGGTTAGTTGTATGTAAAGTATATCTCCGTAAAGAGATACAATTAACAGGAAAAGACATAATCACCCAATAAGCCACGTTCCTCAGTGGCGAGGGGTAGATGCTGCCTGCACTCGAGGGTGCGGGTGCGTTGTCCACGTGTCAGAAGATCACCATAGACTTCCCTTTAAAGATATTCTCTCACAGGGAGCTTTTCTTTTTGTTTTTTTAAAAAATATTTTAACATTTATTTTTATTTTTATATTTTTAGAGAGAGCAAGTGAGGGAGAGGGACAGAGGTGGGTGGGGGGAGAGAGAGAGAGAGACAGAGAGAATGAGAATGAGAAGATCTTAAGCAGGATCCACAGTCAGTACAGAGCCCCATGTGGGGCTCAGTCCCATGACCCTGGGGTCATGACCTGAGCAGAAATCAAGAGTCGGATGCACAACTGATTGAGCCACCCAGGTGCTCTGGAACTTTTCTTTTAACCTGGGGACACCGTTCTTTCAGGGAAGATTATTGTAAAGTGAAATAGAGCTGCACAGTTTCTTGGTGGTGTGCTATCCACCGCCTTCAGCCTCCATGGGGAGCACCTTGGAGAATTGGTGGTTTATTTGAACTGTTACTTCTCCTATTTTTCTATCACTACGTGTTTGCTTATTTTATATATTCTTCTCAGGATCTTGGATAATAACTGCTGAAGGAATCTAATTTAAAATTATCAAGTTACAAGTGATAGGTAAACATGACATCTAGAATTTTGAATCTACAAAATAATTCAAAGAAAACCAATGGGCTAGGACAACGGACCGTAGTAACCATATCAAATGTATTGGGAATAAATAGGAAGTCTTACACCTACGTTCAAAATAATCGTACCAATCCAGAATGGAGATACCTGGCTTGACGAGAATTCCAATGATAAATGAAGCCATGTTGATTTTTAACTGGGGTATGGTGAGGAGGAAGGTTGAATAAGAACCAGATTTCTGTGGCTTTCAGAAAGCTTAACTACCAGTCTGCCTGGGTGGCTCAGTCGGTTAAGCGGCCTACTTTGGCTCACGTCATGGTCTCTTGGTTTCGGGGATTTGAGCCCCGCATCAGGCTCTGTGCTGACAGCTTAGAGCCTGGAGCCTGCTTCCAATTCTGTGTGTCTCTCTCTCTGCTCCTCCCCTACTCCTGCTCTGTCACTCTCTCTCAAAAAAATTAAATAAACATTAAAAAAAAAAAGAAAGAAAAGAAAAAGAAAACTTGACTCTCATTTTGTTTATACCCTGGACCAGCTACTTACTAACTGAATGACCTAGGGCAGACTACTTAATCTTACTGCGTCTCCATTTGCTCATCCATCAACTGGGATAAGAGTTTTGACCTTAAAGGATTATTGAGAAGATAAGCCAGGTTAATATTTGAATATTTGAAGCCTTAAAGTTGTATCTGATGTGTGGTAGCACCATATGATGATGATGATGGAGAGGACAGGAAAGTTACGGAAGTGAGGCATCCAGATTAAGGGCTGTGACAGGCCAGTACCAGTGCTTGGCAAGACTCGGCCTCCCGTGGGAGCCCTGGGATCTGGTTAATGGGGTCAGTGATTCACAGAGCCTGTGGGTGGAGCGTGGCCCTCATGGGGGAGGGGCTGGGAGATGTGAACGCAGTTTAAGCAAATAATTATTATCTTTTGTAGGAAAAAACTTTTGTGTTAGATGCCCTGGGTACGAAAACCTCACTCATGACATATGTGATGTGGAGTGAAGTAGGGCTTGCCGGAGGGCAGCCTGGGTTAGCACAGACGGTGGGGGCTGTGCACTGTACTGGGTCTCAGTCTTGGGTTTCTCATCTGTGAAGTGTACATTATATTGGCTATGAGGATTAATTAAGATATACATGAGGCACCTAGCTGGCGCATAGCAAGTGCTCAAGAAATAGGACCTCCATTTTAATTTTTTAACGTTTGTTTATTTTTGCGAGAGTGCAGGAGGGGAGGAGCAGGGAGAGGGGATCAGAGGATCTGAAGCCAGCTCTGTGCTGACAGCACAGACTCGATACAGGGCTTGAACTCACAAACTACAAGATCATGACATGAGCCGAAGTCCGATGTTCAACCAACTGAGCCACCCAGGTGGCTCAAGAAATGATACTTTTTATATGGCATCCTCAATAACATAATCAGGGAAAGACAAATACAAAAACAGCAATGGCGCAGTTACTGAAGGTCATGAGAGGGTTAGGGCGTGCTCTGGGATTGGGAGGAGGGACGGATTGTGCATGTTTCATTTGAAAATGGCCTCTCAGTCGATGAAGATAGGAGTGGAAGATGGGGAGCTTGGTGAAGAGGCGGATTTTTGACCAGCAGTGACACTGTAGAGGGAATTCTTTTCGAGAAGGTAATAGGGGCTGTTTCTTAGTTCCCTTCTACCTTTTGATAGTTGATTCTGGGAATGTTCCTTTGTTGAAGGGTTTCCCGGAGTTTTGAGTCTCCTCTCAAAGAAATGCATTTCTAAGTGAAACTTGAGCCTTGGCGCTGTGCCTGCAAAGTGTTGGTGCAGGACCCTCTTTCCGTCCTCCGTCACCTGGAACTCCTACCAGTAAAACAAATGTGAAAGCATTGGTTGTAGGCTCTTCAGTTTTGAAGGGGAAAACAAAGTCTTTTTTTTTTAAACCTCTGATTCCTCGTGGCATTTGGTTCCTTTTAGAGAAATACTAGAATCCAACAACCTCTAGATCTTGTGGGGGCATCTCAGTTGGGTAGCCCTTTTCTAGCTGTAGGTCCATGGGGCCTGCGTATGTGGATGGATGGGAGAATGAACTGACAGGGCTGATGTGGCAGAGCGGTGACCGCCCTTGTCACCTGCTGTGCCAAGTTGTGGGTCTCCTGGTAGTTTATGCCCAGCACAGGAGGGAAGGGGAGTGTCTCCATTCAAGGAGGAAGACTGTTCTGTCAGCAGTATATCCTAGAGTGCTGTAGAACCTTCAGGCAGGTTTCTTAATCCTCCCTCACAAACCGGCTCCTCCCATTTCCTGTCTTGGTGAAGGACACACTGCTTTCTCTCAGCTGCCCAAGCTGTAAGTCTAGTGGTCATTGAAGCTTCCTTCTCCCGCACTCGCTCCACTAGGTGCTGCCCATTGTCCTGCTGATTTGGCCTCTTCACTGTTTATGGCTCCTGGTCTCTATCTGTTATGCCTGCTACTAACCTGTCAAGGTCTTTATCTGACTCGTTTGTCGCCCAGAGTTGCATGAACTGCCTCCCTGGGCTCCTGGGCTCCAGCCATATTTCTTCTTCAGATTCTCTACACAGCAGCCAAGATCAGATATGGAGTTTCTCTCCATTATTAAACGTCTCCAGTGACTCACGTCGTTGGGGTAGTGGTTCTCATTGAACGGGAGGTTTTTCAGAATCCTCTGTAGACCCTTTTCAAAGTATTTAGGGATAGCCCCCATGCTGGATCCGTAGGTAGAAGGAGAGCACAGGGAGAGTGGTTTGGGCTTCTGTGTCATGAAAAATCCTCCCAAATAGGTAAATAGGCAGTAATTTATGTTTTTTTAAACCTGTATTTTGAAATGATTATTTCACGAGAACTTGTGAGAAGAGTGCAGTGTCCCATGAACCCGGTTTCCCACCATGCTGTCATCTGATATGCTCTAGTACAATGTTAAAACCAGGAAATTGACATGGAGATCTTACTGTTAAGTAGACTACAGACCACAGTAATGCATTTTAACGCCTATTTCTCTTGCCAGGTTAGACTGTAGCACTTCCCGTTTCATGAACTATTGCATTATTTCTTGACTTCACTGGGAAACACTTCAGGAATGGCATGGACAAACTTGATTCTGGGAGTGGCGGGAGTGTGTGTGTAAGATTTTGACAGCTACCACTTGTTTATCCTTATAAAATGGATTATAGCCCAAAGAGCTTGCCAAGAGTAAATTCGAGCAGCGTAATTCTATCTGGTGACCTAAGGTCATAACTTTCTTATGTGAAAAGTTGAACTGCCACAACAGGTTTTATGCTAGAAGAATAATACAGACATTTATTCTTCTTGAATCCAAAGTGCAGTTAGCTTAAAATTATGTCAGTGTGAATTGTTTCCCAGGCATGTGTAAATCTTGCTTTGTTTTATCTTGTTTAGATTGTAAAACATAAAGGCACTGGGCTTATTTTATTGTTGTTTTTTTGGTCTTGTTTTGGTCATAATTCTAAAATATAGCATCCACCAGTGTGTGGCTCCATGCAGTGAATCATAAAGTGTAGTTTTGCTATGAGAGATGGAATATTATTATGGGTTATAATGAATTCAGTGGAATTGATCTCAGACTTGTAGGTGCTAACCTAGGAGGTGGTTTGAGGTGGCCATTTTTACTAATACTCGGAAGTCATTTTGGTGACCGAGTTCAGCTTAGCTTCCTTATCAAAACTGATGGGCTAGATAGAAGCATCCTTTGTATCAGTCGTGGTGACATTTTGCTGACACTTGCCTGCATTTATTGTGTTTCACACCGATGTGCTTGCATTTTCTGAGAAAGGGAACTAAAGAGCAATAGGAAAACCACTGTGTGCTTCGGAGTCAAACTGGGTCAGAGAAAGCAGATAGTTTTTAAATGTTTTTAAATGAATTCTCCCACCTGACTCTCCGAAGCCTTTGGGGCTCCTTAGAGGAGTCATGAGACTTCTTCAGGAAGACCCACCTCTTAGTGAGGGCGAAGCAATGGACTAGATCCCTGGCAAAGTAGACAGGATCCCCATTTCTATAACTTCCCAAAGGGGAACGGGGCCAGTTCATGCCAAGGCTGAGATTTGAATCTGTATCTAATACTGAAATCTTCGTTTCACTTCAGATTTCCTCTCTGTCCAAGCAAGACCGTCTGCGTTCAGTTCTGACCCTCTAGAGTAATTCTCAAGCAGGCAAAGGCAGACTTCTTTCATGGGTGAGGAGCTGCCTTCTGAGTACATCTGAGTGGAGAATTGGGAACACATTAGATGCCACATCCCTTGTTGGTGGGTAATGACCTCATTAGAGGAGGAAGGAGACTTCATGACCCAAGGAGGGAAAGAAGCATCCAGCTGAGGGTTAGTTACTCATCTGATTCATTTATCTGTGTTTCTCCTACTTTGTGTTAACAAAGTGGTGAAACAGTTATTGGGAGCTGGAAAGGAGGCTTGCGGGGACTGGTCAGGACCTTCAGGTTCTTCAGAGAGATGCTCAGACCAGCAGTGCCTATATTTTTCAAGGACAACACCAGCAGGCATCTTTATTGACCAAGAGATTTCAAGGACTTTTCCTAACAAATGTTGAGTCCATTTGGAGAAAGACTTGAATCTCTTTATTCAAGGAGTATGAATCTTAACAGGGAGCAAACTGTGAAACCAAAATGTGTGTTCATATCAAGAATTAGCAGATTATGGGGCATGGGTGGGCATGCACAAGGGACAGCAGGATGGCTTTGTCCTTCATCTAGGGTGACAGACCATCTTACTCTGCCTGTGACGGGAGGGTTTCCCCTAGGGGGCATTTCCAGTGCAAACACTAGACAGGATTGATCATCCTTACCTTCAGCAGTCTTTGGTGGCCCTGGGCCTGTCACTTAGACATTCTGAATACTGGGGCCTGCGTCTCTCTCTTTGTCTAGATGACTTAGAACCAATCATCTCTCCAGTCTCTTAGGATGGGCGGTTAGGTGTGACTTACTCACAAGGCTGTATTGGGTAGAGCATGTGGGCTAAAAGCTAGTGCTGTGTAACCTTTGACAGTGATGGTCCAAAATCAGTATTTGATTAAGAACAGTACTTGCTGCTGTTGAAAACGTTAAGAATGGTTAGACAATTAGGATAAAGTAACAGACACTGGTTATGACGTGGACTGAGCAGATGAACAAGATTGTAAACTCCCTTAAACTTTGGCCCACCCAGAATTAAAAAAAGAAAAAGAAAAGAAAACCAACCAACCAAAAAACTAAATTAGTGCTATCATTTACAAACAGATCTGACCCCAAACTCTGGGTTTCTGGATTCTCCGGAAAGTGTGGACCATCTGGTCACCGCACACTCTCTCCCCTCAAGTTATCCAGGAGCTGGAGCTCAGAGGTGGGGCCCCTTGTAGGTGGGGCAGGTGGTCTCTGCTCATCACAGCTGCCTCCCCTTCAGGCGTGTTCCTCTTTCCTCCCTGCTTACTTAATTACCCATCTGGTAAGCTGGATACTCGAACCTCGGTAACTCTCAACTGTGGCTGCACCTTAGAGTTTTGGGGTGTGCTTAAAATTTATAATAGTTTCCTGGCCTTCCCAGACCAACTGAATTGTAATCTGGAGGTGGGAGCTGGGCTAAGGAGTGTATTTTAGAAGTCTGGTGATTTTGATGCCCAGTGAGGACTGAGAAACCAGTGACCCTGGGATATGGTTTTTGATGGGGAGAACGCACTAGGAGGAAATGAGGAAGCAGTTTACCTGATCCCATTGATTTGGGGGCAGTCACAGTGCCAGTTAATTGTTAACTCACGGGAAAAATCTGGGAACTTTTAAAAAGTAAATATCCCAATAGCATATTCACGGCACGTTTCTCTAAGGTATTAATAAACTCCCCCCAGCTGCTGCTGTACTGCATTTAAATCATTATAGTAATGACCACAGTTTTTGCATGGAGTGATTATAAAAGTATTTTTAATGGGCTTATAAATCTTGTGGTTATGAGAGGCAAGTGACATGAATTTAGTTTATTTGAAACCAGGGATAAAACGGAGGGGCCACAGTTAAAATGAACTTTGGTGGTTTTCTGTTTGCATAATGGCTTCATTCATCTATCATTCTCTCACTGTAAATCAATTTCTATAATCTGTACCCCCTTCTCCCTCCCCCACCGCCTTCCATGATCATATTCTGGTCATCCTGCATTGTTCAAATAGATAGCAAATAAAAATCTGGGCTTCGCATTTGATACTTAAAATGGTAGGGACATAGCACTTATTTCTGCTGCTTGATTTTAAGAACAGACAAAACTAAGTCTTTGAAATGTTAAGTGGTTGGTTCAAAGCTTTGCCCCTCGTCCTGGGACACTCTGCCTCATGGTTCCCTCCCTCTGGTCCAGAGTGGTTCTCCCCTAGTCTGTTAACTGCAGAGAAGCTGGGTATCTCCAGTGCTGTGTACTTTCCCTAAGCTTGCCACTTAGGTGGCTTCAAGAATGTTGTTTTATTCATGCTTTATCTCCTGATGTCCAAGTTGGGGCTGGGCATTAATTAGCTGGAATCCTGGAAATGATGGATAATGAAGAAAGAAACTCAGTTCAGTTCACGGGTTTCCATGAAGTTTCCTGGGGCTTCTCTCCAGTCCCTGAATCTTTGGGACCCACCGGTGGGGAGCCCTGGCTAGAAGCATTCTATGCTGCCCTGTGTGTGTTGGGGGAGTTGGGAGTTTTCCCCAAGGACAGGGACTTTCTCTTGAAACTTCAGTGTTTTCTCCATCATCTGCAGGACCTTGGAGAGCACACATCGAGCCCTTTCCTAAATGTTTGTCTGATGGGGTCTCAATTCTCTAGTTGGCCTCTCATTGCCCTTTTGTCCAGTGTTCTAGAAAATACTTTAAAATGCCACTCTAATGTCACTTTGATGGAATCACAAGAGAAAAAAAATAGATGGATTTCTCTTTCTAAACTGGTAACATGTGCTAGTAGTCTCTCATTCTCCCCAGGATAGCCTCCACAGTGGACAGAGTGTGCCTTCCTGCTCTGTACCTGGCTGGTTAGCCCTAGGAGCATAACTGTTTTTGCTCACTGCGTACATTTTACTTGTTCCTTCTCATCTTTTAAAATTAAGTCTCCACCGTGAGGTTTCATACTCAGTTCGTTCTGGGTTCTTCTCCCTGTCATGGGAGCCAAGACACCTTGGAGGAGATGCTTCCCTGGTTAGGCGGGGGGCTGGGGCGAAAGGAGGAGGTATTTGTGGGATCACTTGGGAAGTTGTTTTCTTGTAAAATCCCCAAAGAGAAGCCCAACTCAGAATGAGGAAAGCTGAATTTGGAGAGGAGGATAAGGGAAGTCTCTGCTCAGGACTGTTTTTGGTTTTTTTTTCCTTCTAATTGCAGGTGATTGTTATATACCTTCCCCACTCCTCATTTGAAAATATTTGGCATACAGGGTTTCCTCGAAGAAATGGGGGCAAAAGCCCAACCCTCAGTGGAAAGGAGGTCATATTGATCAAGTATTTATCGTTATATGCCCAATCAAGTGACTTAATCCCTTTCGTTTTTTTCAAGGCTGCTCCATATATTTATTTCCTAAGTTTGGATACCTTCCAGACGTCAGGCTATCTGGCTAATGCATCCTAGAGCACCGGTTAAGAGGCTGGACAACTAGAGTCTCTAACAGCTCTACCACTTGGTAGCTGGGTGAGCCTGAGTAGTTTGTGCCTCAGTTTCCTCCACTGTGAATGGGGGTGTTGTTCCACCTACCTCATAAGCTGAGACACTATATAAAGTGCCAGCTCTTAGCAGAGTGATGATGAGGACAGCCCCACCTTCATGGAGCGGACAGTTTGGTGGCAGCCAGGGTCCAGAAGGGAAGCCGCATGGTCAGTGTATGACATATGGGGGGACTTTTGCCCTATCCGTGCTTTCCCTGTCTTCTCTACAGTCTCCTCTCCCTTCACGCCCTGTCCCCCATCCGTGCCTGATTTATCTATAAATGAAGAGCTCAGCTATATAGCTAGCATTTTTCTAGAAATCTTCCAGAATGCTGTGTTTATATCCTGTTAGTGAGTGATGTGGTGACATTATGAGGAAAACTGGCTTTGGTTAGAACCTACTTAGAGCGGTGCTCCCGGCACTCCCGAGGTGCCTCTGACCCCTATTCTAACTGGCTGCCAATGGCTGCCCTTCGCTGCAGCACCTGTTGTGCTGTAGTCGGCATGAGGGAGTCCTCCCTACTTCGAAGATTCCTAATCTCTTACTACAGGAGAAGAACCAGAGATCAGCCGCAGAAACCAAATGACCAGACTTGTTACATCAAGGTCCTTGGTTTTATACAAACAACTAGTAAATAGTCTAAGACTTCTTGAGGAGAGACTGTTTTGTCTCTGCAATCTACCTTATGCTTCTTTTTTCCATTTTGGAGGGCGCTGTGATTACACGGGCCCCCCTTAGGATGATCCAGGATCATCTCCCTGTGTTAAGGTCAGCTGCTTAGCAACCTCAGTTCCATCTACACCCTTAATTCCCATCTGCCATGTAATATGACAGGTTCTGGGGGTGAGGATGCAATCATGACTCTACCTACCACGGCTGTCTTGCTCTTCCTGTTTCATTGTTATCATGATATGTTCCAAAGAGGATAAACAAATAATACAGGGAGATAAAGATACATTTAAAATTTAGTCAGGAAAAAAAGTGAGGCCAGGAGAGAAGAAGAATGGGAAACTGAGAGTCAGGAATGAGGGTTAAACACAAAATAGATAGCAGTTTACCTTCTGGAAGGCGACTGTGAGTTTGGCTCTGAGCTTTCCCTAGCAGTGCTCATGAAGAGGGAAACAATGCCAGTTAGAGTTTACTGTGTGAGGGAGTAAAATCTGACTGGTTGTTCAGAGGCCTGGATGAATGTTCTTCCTATTAAGATGAACAAGAACTTTCTTCTCTAGGTCCTCCTGGATTCATGAAGTATAATCAGCAAAGCCTTTGCCAAGTAAAAAAATTGTTTTTTAATGTTTAATTATTTTTGAGAAAGAGACAATGCGAGTGGGAAAGGGGCAGAGAGAGAGGGAGACACAGAATCTGATGCAGGCTCCAGACTCGGAGCTGTCGGCACAGAGCCCAAGGTGAACCCATGAACCGTGAGATCATGACCTGAGCCGAAGTCGGCCACTTATCCAACTGAGCCACCCAGGCACCCCAGCCTTTGCCAGGTTTATAGTAAAAATCTAGTGATAGGTTTTACCCATCCCACCCATTTTAAGGGCTTTCTATTTTAGTCAAATATGCATTGCTTTGAAGATTTCTTCCAAGACAGGTGGTCAGGGCCAGGCCAAAGCCAGGGATTAGAGATCTCCAAAGCCTGTGGTTTCCATCTGGTAGCTCTCATGCCCTGAGGATTCTTGAGGGTACCTTGCCTGAGCTTTCATTCCACATGGCAGTGATGTCTGGTGTACCTTTTTTTTTTTTTAATTTTTGAAGGCCATTAAATAAAACATGTATCTACATCTACATATGTATATCTACATATACATATCTTGATCCCTTTTTAAGATGGAAGAGTTGGAAGACCCACCGTCATTTTTCAAGAGCTTAGATTGTGGTGTTCTGCACTAGGAGGCCATAAAGTTTTTGAACTGACATGTTGTAATAAGAAAAAATGTTTATTTATATCCCTAATGGGCTGTTGGTTAAAGGCAGGATGCATCAGGAACTCCCAGGTCAGACTATAAATTACTGAGCATTGAGCAGATAATTCTGCCGATTTTCCTCCAAATTATCTTCCCCCTCGCCAAAAGTTGCATTCATCTGATCAGAATTCTTTTTGGCATATCTTAAAGTATTTCTTAAAAATCAATATTTAGAAAGAGAAAATATTATGACTGTGATAGTCATTTCATCTTTTAATTTATTAGGATTAAAGATTCATACACCTGCAATGTGTTATTTTGGAGAAATGCTTTCATATTTCTGCCGGAAACCACCTGTCTTACACTGATATTTAGAAACCAAACAGAAAAAAATATAAAAATAAACTTATGGGGGTTTGGAGATGCCAGTTAACCATACCCTTCTCCCTTTCTGGGTTCTGAACTAGAGGAAATAGAGGAAGGCAGACAAAGATGAAAGTACATTGCCAGGTGCTTTCCAGTAAAGCTGAGTTGGAAGGTATCTTGGGTGCAGATGTTCTGATCCGCTATAGATGGAATCCACACGTGTGCCCAGGTGATGGCCTGGTAGCCAGAGTGGGCTCTGCTGGGTAGGGAACCCCTGTCCTTTTGGTCCGTGGGGGCTGGAAGAGAGTGAGAGTGCCCCTGCCCCCCCCCCCAGGGCAGGAAACCCAGCGGCGCCCCCCCCCCCCCCAAGCTTAGATGCTGTCCTTCCTCCCTCCAGTGGCCTGTGAGGGCGCCGATGCAGGCGCAGGAATAGTCCCCTTCGTATTTCTTCTGCACAATGGAGTGCACATTCTGCAGGAAAACATGTCCACAGGAAGTAAAGAGTCCTTCCTTTATAAACCATTTGGTTTGTTTTTAAATTCAGATGTAAGAAATCCAAACATTGGGCAGTCTCTTGTCTTGTTTTGATGGTGGGGGCTATTAATTAGATTGCTCTGGTCTTTCTTGAATATACATTGGTTCCCTCACCAAATGCATAGTAATAAGATCTACTTCTGGGGACGCCTGAGTGGCTCAGTCAATTAAGTGTCTGACTTCAGCTCAGGTCATGATCTCATGGCTCGTGAGTTTGAGCCCTGTGTCAGGCTCCATGCTGACACATCAGAGTCTGGAGCCTGTTTCAGATTCTGTGTCTCCTTCTCTCTCTCTGCCCCTCCCCCACTTGTAATCTGTCTATCAAAAATAGACATTTAAAAATTTTTTTTAAAAATGTACTTCTGGAATTGATTTTATAGACAAATCATCCTTTTTTCTTATAGAATTAAGTGCTGTGCGTTCCAGACTAAATGGGCAAAAGGTAATTTGTCATTAATTATTTTGAACATTAACAAAAATGATTATCAAGATTAGTGAACTTCATAAACCTCACTATCCTGTTGCAAAAATGAAATGTGATTTTATTTTAATATTCCATCTTGGCCCTATATATGTAAAAATTAAGACATGACTAGAAGATTCTAAGGGGTGTGTGGCAGGGGGAGGGAGAGAGAGAATGTTAAAAGATCTCATTTGTCACAAAAAGTTGAGCAAAGTCCATCTGGAACAGTGGGTGGATTGTGTATCCCTTAAGTCATCCTTCAAATATAGCTGCTTCCAGCAAAGCTGTAGGCTTTCAGTGGCTGGAAAGTCAGTTCTGTGCCCTGGAAAATATCAGTTTCTGGCATTTCCAGAAACTCAATATTGGTTGAGATCGTCTGATGCCAAAGTAAGGCACCTTATGAATATGGTTACCTTATTTGAAGGCTATTCACTCTGAATCCAGCTGGCAAAGCACTAGTGACTGGGAAGTGGGTGTGCTGCAGGGAGCCCCCCGCAGTTCGAAAACAACGGTTCAGCCCCAGTGATGTCGAGCTTGGAGCAGGACAAGGTTCGTGCTGAGAAGGTCCCTGGGGTGACCCGCTGTATGGAGTTATTTGCTACATCAGAGTTAAAAGTTGGAAGACAGGTATCCAAACTGTGTTTAAGTTGAGCAGAGAGGATCCACGCCACGTGGTTAGAAAGCTGACCAGCTGTTGGACGTGCCTCTGTATAGAAGTCTCTCTTCAGCTGGGTGTTTCTTACAGTAACAAGAGGGTCTGTAAGGCACCGAGTCTTGGTGACATGCAGCCAACTTATTCAAAAGTAATATCAAGTGACCGAGTTCTGTGTACATTATAAAAAAAGGGAAATTGGCCCATATTTGTCATCCCCTCCTGAAAATAAGTGTCTGATTTGCTCCCATTCTTACTATCCCAGATGAGAGAAAGAGCAATGCATGTTAGACTTTAATGTGCATCTTGTTATAAACATCAGTTCTGATTCAGTCTGGAGTTGGGTCTCAGATTTTGCATTTTTTTCTTAATTATTTGTTAAATTCTTTTTTTTTTTTAATTTTGGAGAGAGCACAGGAACCTGGGGAGAAAGGCAGAGGGAGAGAGAAAGAGAATCTTAAGTGACCCTGTGGTCATGACCTGAGCCAAAATCAAGAGTCTGATGCTCAACCAACTGAGTCATCCAGGTGCCCCAGATTTTGCATTTCTAACTCTCGTCCTCTCGGGGCTTCTGGTCCACAGACCAGATTTTGAGTAGCAAGGTTAATAGAAACGCTGGTTGCTGGAAGCCCTGGTAGACATTGAGGCGGTAGGATAGCTTCAAATAACTGCTCATCTTTGGAGCCAGATGCCAAGGAGAGGTTGATAAAAGCCCTAATAGTCCAGGATAATTCTCAGTAAGTCCTTCCGCAGTCTGGTGGTGACCTAACAGGGCTCCATAGTGGACTACCTTTGTCTGAAAGGGTATCTCCTTGGACAGGGTTCCCTGTTCATTGGTCTGGGAAGACCAGCTTGCAGTTCTACGGAGAAAATCGGTGTGCCTTGCAGAGGATTGTATAGTAAGGCAGTGGATCTACATTTGTAGGGAGCAGAGAGTTTAATCAAAAGATAAACTCTTTTGAAATACTGGGATAAGACCATATTTTTGGGTCTTACGGGATAGCATCTTTCCAAGCATGTCATAGTTCTCATGTCCGGTCTGGTATTAAAATCATTGAGGAAGCTTTAAAATAAAAATACCCCTGCTTGGGCCACACCTCAAACCAAGTAAATCAGAATCTTTGGGTGTGAGACCTGGACATCTTTGTTTTTTAAAAAAGAACCCAGATTATTACAAATGGAATCAGTTGAGAGAGTCCCTGGTTCAGGCAGTCTTTAGCTGGGAGAGCAAGAAACTCTGATGCTTCTTTCCAGCTTGAGTTAATTTTTCAATTGTGTGATCTTAGGGCTTGTGACCAGGTCACAGTCAGGTTGACCCATGATACTTAGTTTTTTAGGAGAATTAACCTCAGTTTAATAATGGGGGACAAGTCAGCTTACGATTTAGCACCTGGTGATTGTGTTTTCCCCAAAGCAAATCCAGTTCTGAGGGCTTCTGGGTGGTTCAGTTGGTGAAGCATCTGACTCTTGATTTCAGCTCAGGTCTTGATCTCACAGTTCATGAGTTTGAGCCTTAAGTGGCTCTCTGAGCTGACTGTGAGGAGCTTGCTTGGGATTCTCTCTTTCTCCCTCTCTTTCTCTGCCCCTCCGTGTCTGTCGGTCTGTCTGTATCTCTCAAAATGAATAAATGAACTTAAAAAAAAAATCCAGTCCTGGAGCATTTATGACCTGGATCTGCTAAAGCTTGGGGGTGGGGGTCTGTGCCCCATGTGGATTTACTATAGCTCCATTTTCTTTTATTTCTCTTTCTCTCTTTTTTTTCTTTTATAGTATTGTCAAGTTGGTTTCCATGTAACACCCAGTGCTCATCCCAACAAGTGCCCTCCTCCATGTCCATCACTCCTCTCCCCCTCATCCCCACCCCAACAGCCCTCAGTTCTCAGTATTCAAGAGTCTCTCATAGTTTGCCTCCCTCCCTCTCCCCAACTATTTTTTCCACTTCCCCTCCCCCATGGCCCTCTGTTAGGTTTTTCCTATTCCACTTATGAGTGAAAGCATATGGTGTCTGTCCACCTCTGCCTGACTTATTTCACGTAACATGATACCCTTGAGTTCATTCATGTTGCTACAAATGGCCAGATTTCATTCTTTCTCATTGCTGTGTAGTACTCCATTGTATATAAAAACCACATCTTCTTGATCCATTCATCAGGTGATGGACATTTAGGCTCTTTCCATGATTTGGCTATTGTTGAAAGTGCTGCTTTGAACATTGGGATACATGTGCCCGTATTGTAACCCCATTTTAGAAGTGATGGGAAATTCATTATAAGCTTTACATTGGATAAGACTTACACCACGTCACATCGTGTGTGTTTGCACATGTGAATGTGTTTGCACCTTCTCACGTAACAGCTAGTTTATAGAACAAAAAAAATTTAACCTGGTTGTCTTTTTCAAATCATGTGCTTGTAAGGCCATCCCATTTCTTCAGACAGTGCAGCTGAAACATTCATGGTGAGGCCTGTGTCCCTCCAACTGAAGAAGCAGGGGTCTTACGGGTAGGGTGATTAGTTTCTAGGGTTCGGGGAGCACCTGATGAAAAATGAGCTCTTATCTTGAAGGTGTTGCCCCCCCTTTTTGGAAATGATTTTGACTATTTTGTTTTTATTACTGGTGCCATTTGGGGCCTGTTGTTTTCACAGGTGCTTTCTAGATAAAGGAAGTTGCTAGAAGTCTGATCTTCAGAGAAAAAAGTATATTGTATATTTACCATAAAATTCTTTTGTAGCTTTACTGTCCTTTGGCTTTGAGTGAAAGTAAGTCTTTTGACCATTTTTTTTAACATGGAGGAGACCTACCTACAAATTTACACACTGTGATATTTTCACAGACCATTCCTTGCTTTCTCTTTAGTCATTTTCAGCCTGTGATAATGTGTGTTCCTGGTTTCTTGGGGTAGAAGTCAGATGACTGTCCGCTGTTTTTAAAGACTGATGCAGCATTGTTTTTGCTTTCTCCAAGACTTATTCCCTGTGTCTGTTGATTATAGACTAGGGTCCTTGCGGGGCTGAGCCCGATGCCATATGCTACTTAGTAAATGGTGGCACAGCCAGCCTAGGAGTGAGGTTCTCAGCTGATGCCAAGAGAGTGTTGGCGCTGAAGGATGTGAAAGAAAGTGAGATTCTGTCGGTCAGCTAGGGACAGCGTCAGGAATCAGCCCCTCCCTGCTCCCTGTGGTCTCCACCCTTAGCACAGGCTCTGGTCCTTTATCTTCATGGCTGATAATTGATTCCTGAATTTACCTTGGTTTCAAGCTTCTCCTTGCTATGCAGCCTAGTCCTTGGGGCTGAGCCCTCAGAGACTCTTCCTACTGAGTGGGTAAGGTCCTCCTAATTGATGAAGGCAGTAGTTCTTAACCAGGATGCTTTCTTCCTTTAGGGAATGTTTGGCAGTGTCGGGAGACATTCTTCATGGTCACAGTTGGGAGTGGAGGGTTCTAATCTAGTGGCGGAAGTTCAGAGATGCCACTACACATTCTATAGTACAGGGCCCAAAGAATTCTCTGATCCCAAATGTCAATTAGACCAAGGATTGAGCAACCCCTGGACTGAAGGAACTTATTTTATTTTTCAAAAAGCTCTGCTTTTGCTTTTATGTAATAGATGTTTTCAGAATTCTTGGAGTTGCTGTGGTTTCACTTTTTTGTGCATGGGAAATTCTGTCAACGGTGAATTACCTATGGGTGTGGTGAATGGAACTCAGAGAACATGTGAGGATCTTATCTGGTCCACTGGCGACAGCTTCCTTCTTACTCTTTCGTCCACTTCCCACTTTGTCCGCCGGTCCAGTAGTGTGCACCACAGAGGCTAAGTCAGAATAAGAGCATCAAGTGTCGGTTTCCAACTGTTTCCCTTCCCCACCGCGCCCTCTGGTGGAGGTGGCCATCTGTGAAGTGGCTAGAGGATGGTTGGGAGTGAGACGGTAGGGTAGAATAGGGCCGGCAGGAAGGAGGGCCTGCTCTGGATGCAGAGTCATTAGCGTTATTACTGTCTTTGAAAATTAAGTTTGTTGTTGATGCTGGAAATGGAGCCCGGAACTACAGTCAGCAGACAGTGTAAGTGCTAAACAAAATACCCACTTAAGATGGGTGTGGTTGGACGTCTCTTTCCTTGCCCACACTAAGAATGCAGGTGCAGCAGAATAAATGAAAACACTGGGCACAGGACTATCTTGTTTGATTGCTTCGTATGTGAAAGGAACTGGGCCATTTAAAACACAGACCTTAGAGGGGGAGAAAAAAAAAAAACCACACCGAAACCCAGACATGAAAAAAGCTTACCCAAGTATCCTAAAGGTGTGTTGTTTTAGTGGGTGTCTTTCACTTAGTGATTCAAAATAGGATTTGTTTAGCCAGGTCCAGAGAGAGCAGGCAGTTCGAGAATGTGTTTTTCCTGTTTATAAAGGAGAGTGCTAGGATCGGTCAGAGGGCCGAGTCGTGACACCGGAAAGCGAGGGCACCGTTCGCACCTGCTGGAGCCGGCACTGCGTTTGGTCCCTGAGATCTTCACTCCCCAGGATGGGAGGTGGGCTCAGTGGTCATCACAGCTTGGATGTCAAGGAGTCCCATTTCAGATCTGGGGCTGCTGCTGGATGGGCCCTGCCACCGGTTTCAAGATCGTGGTACTGGGCCTGTGTGTCAGGCCCCTCCAGGTTAGTGAGCCACCCTCCCCGGACTTTGGACGTACTTTGGAGGGAAAATGTGCCTTCCATTTCTTTCTGTCCTCTTCAGCTTCTCCGTTTAACAGCGCGAGGCTGCCCTATTTAGTGCAAGAACCTCCCCCTAGGCTGGTCTCTCTTCCCTACACCAGTAATACCATTAATGTGTATTTTTCTTCCTGTCTATCGATTCTGCCAACCTCTTGAGGTTCACGGGACATGGCATTAGACTTAGAGTTCCTGCGTATCACCGAGTGTGGTTTCTGATTTGTGTTTCATATTGATAAGTCTCTTCCGTTTTGAGTTCTGCAGGCAGCTGGTTAGATTCAGCTAGGTATGCTGGAGACTGCATCGCAATTGGAGCAAGACCTGATTTGATTCTGTCTCTAACTGGAAGACATAATGTTTTCTGGTCCTCAGTGTCCTCTTCTGTAAATTAAGGGTCTGCACTTAATATTTTTCTAAGCAAGATCTAACATAGTGTCCCAGCCTATACGAAGGTATTTTACATATTTGAATGTATCATAAATTCCTTTAAAAGTCCATTAGGCTAAGTGAGCTGCTCTGGGGAGTGCAGTGGGGTTTGGTTAGATGGCGTACGGTCATTACAAGGTTAGGACCCTCTTGATTTCTGTATCACATTTTGGTTGCAGATTGTTAGAAGCCTGGATTTATCCCGATTGCAAATGGTAATGCCTATTATTTTTAAAAACAGTTTCCCAGGGGTGGCTAGGTGGTTCAGTCAGTCAAGCATCTGACTCTTGATTTGAGCTCAGGTCATGATCTCATGGTTCCTGGGATCAAGCCCCACATTGGGCTCTGTGCTGACAATGTAGAGCCTGCTTGGGATATGACCCCCTTCCTTCCTTCCTTCCCCCTCCCTTCCTCCCTCTCTCTCTCTCTCTCTCTCTCTCTCTCTTTTCTCCCCTTCCCCTCAGGAGAGTCAGACAAGAAGTCTCGAAACTTGAAATTTATGACCAACCCCCATCTAGCATTTAATTAGGGTATCAGACAGTTCTTTGTTCTATAGTTTTATATGAGTAGATATGTAGCCTTGATTTTTATAAAACAGATATGCAGATAAGACCACTGCCAAGCATTAACATCCTGACCAAATAACATAGAAATTCAAAGTTCAAACTCTACACATACAGAGATAGCTAAGAAGTTTTATTCTGAATCTCTACGGTATAAAAATTTTTGTAACAGATTTTTAAAGAATGTATTTTAGGGGTGCCCGGGAGGCTCAGTCGGTTAAGCATCCAACTTGGTTCCCATTTAGGTCATCTCATGGCTTTGTAATTTCGAGCCCCATGTCGGGCTCTGCACTGGCAGCATGGAGCCTGCTTGGGATTCATGCTCTCTTCTTTTTCTGCCCCTCCCCTACTTGTGCTGTCTCTGTTTCTCTCAAATAAATAAACCTAAAAAAATTTTTTTTAAATTTTAATGCTTTTTTTTATTTTTGAGAGAGAGAGAGTGAGAGTGAGCATGAGCAGGGGAGGGACAGAGAGAGAGAGGGAGACACAGAATCCGAAGCAGGCTCCAGGCTCTGAGCTCTCAGTACAGAGCCTGACGTGGGGCTTGATCTTGTGAACCATGAGATCATGACCTGAGCTGAAGTCAGATCCCTCACTGACTGAGCCACCCAGGCACCCCCAAAAGAACATATTTTAAATGAAGAAAAACAAAATTCAAATGAAAACTTTTGTGGAGCCTCAGAGATAGAAACCTCTCTGGGACACAGTTTGCAAACCAGTAACTAGGACCCTTCACTCCCTACTCATCCAGCTCTGACAGTTTTCTTGCTGTGCTTCTGGGACTTTCCCCTTTCGTACATGCACAAACTGAGACAGACACACTTGTCTAGGAAACATGGCACCAGTGGGTGGAGCAAGTTGTAGACCCAAGATTTCCAGGCCTGGGAGCATGATTGTTTTGGTTCCTCCTCACCACCCCTTCTGGCGTCTTCCTCTGATCACATCGTCCTGGATAACTTGTGATGAAACAGGCAACCTCCCCCAAACGACCTCCCCTCCCCCCACGTTTGCCCTTTTCTGTCTCGTGTCTTAGACACCTTTTTGTTGCCACAATCATTGTCCCTTCTGGAATTTTTCTTCTGGAGGTATTTTTCCCCCTCTCTTTTAATACCAATCTGCCACCATATCGCCTTTAGCTCAACCCCATCTAATCAAGGCACACTGATTTCCCACTGCGATGTGACAAGATCTTAGGGTAAAAACTTCTGATAGATAAGGTACAAATATAGACTCCGAGTGCCTGGGTTCTTTGTGGTTCACACCAGAAGGAGGTCTTGGAGGTCATTGCTCACTTGTGTTCCTTCATCTCATTTCCACTGTCCTGCCCTTTCATCTAGCAAACGCTTAATGACCATCCACTGTGCAAGATACCGCCATTTCCTGGCTTTAGGGTGCTTATTCACCCTGTAGGAGAGATGAAAGAAAGGATTCTCCTATAGAGTAACAGGTGAGAAGCCTTTCGGAAGAAGCACAAACTGCTCTGAGTGTCCCAGGGAGGATGAGCTCTCTTCAGTTTAGGGAACTGTGAGAAGGTATATGCAGAGGTTGGGGTTCAGTTGTGAGATATGGGCGGGATTTCCCGAGGTAGCATGAATGAGGACAGCTGACTTAGGATTTCTTGAATGTTAGCGCACAATAGGAAGGAAGATAGAAGTTCAAGTGGTGTGTGCGTGGCTAGGACAGAAAAGGTATGTAGATGACTTGGTTCACGGACAGCTGACCCATGTGAATGTTGGACCAGCAGGCTGTGAAGGGCTTGTCCTGTGGGGCTGCAGGGAAAGGTGAAATCCCTCTGGTTGGGGCCGGCATTGCTCCTAAAGGGACAGGCAATCCCAGCCTCATTCTCTCCTAAAGAGGACGCTCGTGATGTAAGAAATGGGCCCTCCAAGGATACTGGATGGGTGCTTCAAGGAACTGCTTCCTCAGCCTTCATTGGAGCTGGGCTGTTCTCTGTGTTCTCACGTGGTTTGGGAAATTGGCATCTGGCAGGCAAAGCAGGCCTTGCCTTGAAGGGCGGCCTGTGAGGTTGATTGGGAGCTTGTAAGAACAGCCGTGTCTGGTGAGCTGGTGGCAGATTTCTTCATGTCACTTCCATCTCTTAGTAGGCCTGTGCTCAGCCCTTAGTAGTGGTACCACCGGCCTTGGCTGGGCTGTAGGGGATGGGGGTGGGGGACAGTTGGGTCCTTGCTGGGGGCTACAGTGGCCCGTGAATCTCATCTGCTTGTCTTCCAAGTACAGCTCCTCTTCATGCCCCCAACTTTGGAGGTGGGCTTGCTTTTTTCAGTAACGTCTTTATTGAAATGTGATTTACATATCATAGAATTCTCTTCTTAAAAGTGTATAACGCAGTGTTTTGAATACATGCACAGGATTGTGCAATGATCACAATGAATTTTGGAGTGTTTTCATTATCCCCCAAGTACACACTGCACCCTTTGTCATCCTCTCCCAATTCCTCCAGTTTTGCAAGCCCTGGACAGTGACTGTTATACTTCCTGGTATGTAGATTTGCCTTCTCTAGACATTTTATAAAAGTAGAATGATACAATATGTAGTTTTTTTGTGTGGTTGCCTTTTTTGGCTTTGCGTAATCTTTTCAGGGATCACCCCTGTTATGGCACGATCACAACCTAACTTACTCTTACTGGTTTAGTAGTATTCCATTCTGTGTATTTTTTTCCCATCTGTCAGTTGATCGACTTCTGAGTTTTGGGTTTTATTTATTTATTTTTTTTGGGGGGGGGTCTATTATGAACAGGGTTGCTGTGAGCGTTTGTGTACAAGTTTTTGTGGGCATAGGTTTTCATTTCTTCAGGGAGAGTTTTAGGAGCGGAGCTATCTGGGTCACATGGTAATTCAGTGATTCACCGTTTGAGGAACTGCCAGAATATTTTCCACACCAGCTACACCATTACACACTCCCACTCCGAATACATAAAGGCTCCAGTTTCTGTACATCTTCAGCACTTGTTCTTGTCTGTGTCTTGTGATTATTGCCCTCCTCTTGGGTATGAATTGGTATCTCATTGTGGTTTCCCCCAGTGTGCATTTCCCTAATGGCTAATGATACTGAGCATCTTTTCATATGCTTAACCTTTTTAAATGAAGAGAACTGACGATTTCCTTGCCAAAGATCTTTGATCAGTTTTGGAAAGGTGGAAGCCAGATTTTATTGTGTTGAGGAGTGAATGAGAGGGAAGGAAATGAATGCTGCTATTTTCGGAAGCACAGGAGTGGAAGAGATGGGCATTCGGGCGTTTAGTGGCAGTGATGGACCCAGAAGCTTAGATCATTGTAGACAGACTTGGTGCAGACTTCTTTCTGGAGGACACATGGAGTCGTGGCCTTGGGCTGGCATCACTCAGGTTGGCAGCAAGGCCTTTTGAGATAGACTGGGTGTCCTTTTAGTGCCCATTTTGCCAGAGGATTCCACCTAAGTTGCTAAGTCTGGAAAGAGGCAGGTTCTCTGCCTGATTGATTGCTTTTATGTCACTGTCGTTCTGTAGCCTCTTGATGAATTTCCTGGCCAGTGCTGATGGTGATCGTTAAGTCCTTTCATGAGCCCAGCACCTTCTGGTGAGGACTGCTCCCTTTACTGTGCAAGTTAGGGGTGTCTTCCAGATAACGACTTTGAAAAGGTTTTTAAAATTCTGTGTTGGTAGGAATTGTACAGACGAGTTCTAATTCAGGTCTCTGCGTGTGCTGTGGCCCTGCTGGGATCGGTACTGTTATTTCACACTGTGGATTCCCCTGGAGAAGAGAATATTCCTGGCAGCTCTGTGGTACTTGAAATGTGGGCCCTCATGGAACTCAAGGGTGTCATGCTAAGTAAAATAAGTCAGGCAGAGAAGGACAGATACCATATGTTTTCACTCATAAGTGGAACAGGAGAAACTTAACAGAGGACCATGGGGGAGAGGAAGGGGAAACAATAGTTCAGGAGAAGGAGGGAGGCAAACCATAAGAGACTCTTGAATACTGAGAACTGAGGGCTGATGGGGGTGGGGGAGAGGAGTGATGGGCATGGAGGAGGGCACTTGTTGGATGAGCACTGGGTGTTACATGGAAACCAACTTGACAATAAGCTATATATGTGTGTGTGCGTGTGTG